>NW_026111685.1:297500-337500 GCF_024679095.1 Eriocheir sinensis
TGAAAATCATTGAATGGATGTCTGTATGAATGAAGAGGAGTTGGAATGAGAGGAAATGAGAGGGGAGAAAGCGTAGCAAGAGGAGAGAATTAGGGGTGGGAATGAGGGGGAATGAGAGGCAAGTAGATGATGGGAATGTGAGGAAATGGGAAGGAAATAGGAGTGGGAATCAGAGAGGAGTTGGAGTGAAAAAAATTAAAGACTAAGAACGAAAAGGGGAGTGGAAAATGAGAGGAAAAGAGAGGGGAATAGAAAGCGGCTGCGGCGTATGAGAGGGGAGACTGAAGCAAGAGGAGGATCTGGGCTGGTTGGGGAGCTCTTCAAGGCCCTCGCTGAATATTAAAGTATAAATAAGGGGGGGGAAGGGGGGGAGGGGAAGAGGGGGGCGCTGTAACCCTTATCTCCCAGCAGTCTCTAGCACGGGGAGCGGCACGACTTGCAGGGAATACGAGAGAGGGAAGGAGAGGAGGACCAAGGACAGCGAGTGTGATAATTAAATAATAAACTAAGTGGTATCTCGGCGGAGTGTGTTCTTGCTGCAGCGTCCATCCCTTCTATTAATTAAGGGGGGTATATTTCATTATATTTTATTTTTTATTTTGGTTTTTATTTATTTTTTGGTCGTGGTAGTTGGTGGTGGTGGTGGTGTAGTGCTTTTCCTAGGTTTTATTTTTTGTGGCTTGAGCTGTGAAGAAAACGGATTGCTATATGTCTTTCTCCTTTTTCTCTTTCTCCTCCTCCTCTTCCCTTTCATTTTCCTTCTTTTTTTTCCTCTCCTCCTTCTACTGCTCCAGCTTCTGCTTCTCCTCACTATCCTCTTTCCCCTCCTTTTCTTCTTCCTCCTCCTCACTTTCCTTTTTCCCCTCATTAACGTCTTTCTCCTACTTTTCTTCTTCCTCCTCCTCACTTTCCTCTTTCCCCTCCTTTCCCTCTTTCTCCTACTTTTCTTCTTCCTCCTCTTCACTTTCCTCGTTACCCTCCTTTTCCTCTTCCTCTTCCCCCTCCTCCTTCTCTTGTTTCCTCCTCCTTTTCTTCGTCCTCCTACTGCTGCTGCTTCACCTCTTCCTCCTGCTCCTGTTTCTCTACCTGCTCCTCTTCCTCCTTTTCCTTCCCCTTCCTTTTACTCCTCCTCCTCCATATCTACAATATCTTCCTCTAATCCTTTTTCGTCCTCCTTCTTTACCTTTCCCTTCCCCTTCCTTTTACTCCTCCTCCCCTTTATCTACAGTATCTTCCTCTAATCCTTCTTCCTCCTCCTCCTCCTCCTTCTTGCTGTATACCGTAAATGACGCGTATTCCGGCTTCATTATATTTTCCGTGCAACATGCTCTCCAATATCTCCTTCAGGGCCTCGGACTCACCTGAGCTAAGCGCCATTTTTTACCTTCTCCACTGCACCAAAAGCAACAGGTGCCCTCTACTTCCCTCCCTCCATCTTCTCTCCTTCTCTTCCAGGTGAGCCAGACTTTCCTCCCTCCCCTCCTCTCCTTCCTCTCTCTTCCTCCTCTCCATCTTCTCGCTCCCCTTCAGCTGAGCCCCACTTCCTTCTCTCCCTCCCTTCCTCTCCTCTCTCTCCTCACTCCTCCTCTCCCTTCCCTCCGGTGACTTCCACTTTCCTCCCTCCATCTCTTTCTTCCCATGGGCGCCCTCCGTTTTCCTTCTTCCCTATTTTTTTCTTTATTTTCTTCCCTCGCATCTTTTTCACGCTATGGTTTTCTCTCTTTTTCTCTTTCCCAGTCTTTCTTTAATACTCTTTTCCCTGCTTTTATCAATGTCTTTCCCGCCTTATGTAAATTCCTTAAACTTATTCATTCCCTTGCAAATTCCTGGTTCCTCATAATTTCTCACATTTTCTCCTCTCTTCTAAATTGTAAATTCTCTTTCACTCCTTACTTTCGTTCCTTATTTCCCTTTTTTCGCTTTCCTCCTTACTTTCGCTCCTTCATTTCTTTCTCACTCTCCCTAGTCTTCTTTGGTCTATCCTAAAAACTTCACTGATCTCCCTTCCTCCGCAACATACACGCAAAAAATAGCCCAATAGCCCAACCTTAATCTAACCAACCCGCGGCTCAAGACCCACCACCATCTCATAAGCATCAGCCTGGCACGGAGGAGGGCATCTTTAGGCCGTGTTGTTCTGTCGACGTGAGGGCTCCCCGCTCCTCTCTCTCCCTCGCTCGCTCCCTCTAAGCCGTAGTTACTTAGTTCGCGGTGGTAAATTCAAGGAGGACGACCCGCAGATCCACCAAGTTGGCACGTCACTCGACCCTGACACGCCCTAAGCGGAGACCCGGAATTTTCTTAAGGGGAGAGAAGGCGAGATAAAGAGAGATAAGAGCAAGGAAAGGAGAAGAGAGACGCAGCAAGACAGGGAAGCAAAGGAGGAGGAGGTGGAGGATTTGCGAAGGATGCAATGTTGAGGAGAGGGCTTGCTAGACTCGAGGAGGAGGAGAAGGAGATGGAGAAGGAGGAGAGCCTGTGAAGTTGTGAGCTCCTGAGACCTTGGACACTTTTTCGGAGGAGAAGGTGAAGGAAGAGGAGGAGGAAGAGGAGGAGGAGAAGGAAGAGGGCGTCTGAAGCAGGAGTGAGGCTCATATTATGTCGCTGAAGAGCTAAAGAGGAGGAGGAAGAAGAGGAGGAAAATGGAGAGGAGGAAGATGAGGCAAAAGAGAATAGATAATGAAAAGGAGAATAAAGATTAAGGATGAAAAGAAAGACGGAGAGAAAAGGGACGGACTTAGTTGAATAGTTTTTTTTCATAGCTTTAACACACACACACACACACACACACACACACACCCACACCCACACACACAAGCCCCCTCCCTCCCCCCACACATTAACAGACCCACTCTTCACAAGGGATGACAGGTAACTACACAAGATAAGAACAGGAAAGAAGAAACAGTAGCAGCAAAATGAAAATAAATTGCTGTGAGACGCACCGCACATACTAAATCTTGCCCCACCGTCGCTCGCTCCTCGCCCACCGCCATGAAGACCTTCCCGTCCCCTCTCTTAACATTCTAAACCTTCCCCACACCTATCATCAGGGAGCCATGCATGAGACGCGAGGGCCTGGCCACTCCTTGTAACTGTCACGTAGATAACAGGTCCCGTGTCCTAAGGTTTCATGTAGCCTTCCTCGCGTGTCTTCGGGTTATATCGGCGAGGGTCTTGTAGGTGTGCGGATGAGGTGGTGCTGTGGTGTGTCAGCGTGTGATGGGGTGACGGTGCGTGGGGGTGAGGTAAGTGGATGGCTGTGTGGAGGTGAGGAGGGGAGGTGTACGTAGGGGGTGTAATGTGTGAGAGTGGGGAGGGTTGTATGGGGTGAATAAGATGGATATATATATATATATATATATATATATATATATATATATATATATATATATATATATATATATATATATATATATATATATATATATATATATATAGGAGAGAATGAAAAACAAAAGTATAAAAGTAATACACAAACACACATACTATACCTATCTCCCTTTCTAACACATACACACACAAAAAAATCAAATAACAGCAGAAATATAATCAGTGTGTGTGTGTGTGTGTGTGTGTGTGTGTGTGTGTGTGTGTGTGTGTGTGTGTCGGTGTGAGTGCGTGAAAGAGCATGGGATGTGAATATAACGTGACTAACGCTTCTTCACAATGAAAAAAAAAAAAAACAGCTGAAAGAGGAGCAGAGGAAGGGGTGGAGTGCGACGGGATTTTATTGGGGCCTACCGGAAGAGGAGGAGGAGGAGGAGGAGGAGGAGAAGGAGGGAAAGAGTAGGGGAATGACATGAAAAAGAATGACACATGTATGAAAAATAATTCGACGAGGGGAGAGGAGGAGAGCGTGAGGGGCGGGGCGCATGACGAGGGGGACGGAGAGGGACGGACACCAAGTGGAACACCGTGGAGGGGGATACACAGAGGGGGAGAAAAAGAGAGAGAGGGAGAGAAAGAAGTAAGGACGGGAAGAGACGAGTATAGAGTGAGAGACCGATAAAGCCACACTGTTACCGAGTCCAAACCTAAAACATTAACCTGAGTATGATATGTATATTTGTACAGTACAAGAACTCTTAAAAAAAAGTTGGTGTTTTCATAAAGGGTATACAAGTGTTCTGATTGTGCTATTGAATGAGTTTTTAGAGCGTATTGTCTATAGTAGTAGTGATGGGGATGTCGTGCTGGTAGTAGTAGTAGTAGTAGTAGTAGTAGTAGTGGTGGTAGTGGTAGCAGTAGTAGTAGTAGTAGTGACAACAGCAATAGCAGGGGTATGAAGAGTATTAGTAGTTTTAATAGTAGCCGTTCACACACACACACACACACACACACACACACACACACATACACACACACAAAAGCACACAGACACGCATTCCCCCCTTCCCTTCTCTCCTCCCCACACATTGAACTCTGTATAACGAATCAGAGGCTCATAATGAGGTCGTTAATGGGAGAATAATAGCCCGTGAAGGGAGGGGAAACGGCGCGTCCCGTCCGCTCGTCCGCAACCAGGAACACAGTTTTCCACGTCACGGAACAACTAACATCATGAACCATTTGCTTAGAGCCCCAAAATGTAACTCATTAAAATCTAAAACTGAGCTCTCCTGGCCACTCGTGTATGCTGATGCAGGAGCAGAGAACGTTTCGGGCTTTTTATTTTCTTTGTTTATTTGCCTTGATAAGCTGTTTCCATTACTATAAAGATAAAACTAATGAAATCTAGCACCATATGAGACACTTGTAATATATAAACGCATGTATATCGAAGTCTGGAAAGTATAACAAAATATGGACCGTTCTGTTTCTTTCCTTAACTGCGAAAAATTTTAAAATTGAGACCTACCACCATATGAGACACTGTTAGCTGTGGTAGTGACTGTAATATATAAACGCATGTATATCGAAGTCTGGAAAGTATAACAAAATATGGACCGTTCTGTTTCTTTCCTTTACTGAGAAAAATATTAAAACTGAAACCTACCACCATATGAGACACTGTTAGCCGTGGTAGCCTCTTTAATATATGAACGAATGTATATCGAAGGCATGGAAGTAGGACAAGATATGAACCGTTCCGTCTCCACACCTCGTCTTCGCTGTGAGTCAATTCGTCACCACCAACGAGGAACGCCAAGCAGACTTCCAGCAGCATCGCCACTAATTGCTTCGCGTGCTTGATAGACGGCTCGCCCTTCGCCTCGTCCTTCAAGCGTCCCGAAATGTGGGCTGGTGTCTCGCCTCCACACCTTTGCCTCAACTGTGTTTCCTGATGTCTCGTAACCTTAATATGTACGCAAAATTACAGTGACCTATCAGAATGTTTTTTTTTTCTTTTAGCTCTACCAATAGGATTAAACTTTCTCCTAATAGCCAGTAAGATCACATCACTAAGAGATGAGCGGAATTGCATCGAACATTTCATCAATACCCGAATACAGATGCCTCGTGACCTCACTTTGTTTTATCCATAATTGAAGCGACATATCCGAGTATTAGTTTCTCCGTCTAGTACTACGAGACGAGACGGTTCGAATATTATTTCTTATATTTATTACTGCCAATTCGAATATTTTTTTTTATCCAATATTACCAATCCGAATTATTTTTTCTCTCTAGTATTAGCAATCCGAATGTTTTTTTCTCGCTCTAGTATTACAAATCCGAATGTTATTTTTTCCTCTCTAGTATTACGAATCCGAATATTTTTTTCCTCCCTCTAGTATTACCAATCCGAATGTTATTTTTTCCTCTCTAGTATTACGAATCCGAATATTTTTTTCCTCCCTCTAGTATTACCAATCCGAATGTTTATTTTCCTCTTTAGTATTACAAATCCGAATACTATTTTTCTATCTAATACTACCGATCCGAGGGTTATTTTTTCCTCCCTCTAGTATTACCAATCCGAATGTTTTTTTCACACTCTAGTACCACCAATCAGAATATTTGATTTCTCTCAGCACTGCCAATAGGAATAAACTCTCCCCTAATAACGCGTAACATCACTAAAAGAGGAGCGTAATTATATCGAACATTTCACCAATACCGTCGCCTGTCCCGCCTGACGACCCAGTGACGCGTGAAGTGATAATATTGGATGGCTGACGCGGCGAGTGGCTGTCTAATTGACTGACTGATTTATTCATTAATGTTTCGACGCCGAGCAACAGCTTGGTCAAATGCCGACAAGAGGCGAGACTGATGCGTGTTAGTGACGGAAGTACACGGCGGAGCAGGTGGAGGCTGATGCGACGAGATTGATGTTATATACTTCATTATTCACGACAGGTGTAACGACATAGCTGGAATCTCTCTCTCTCTCTCTCTCTCTCTCTCTCTCTCTCTCTCTCTCTCTCTCTCTCTCTCTCTCTCTCTCTCTCTCTCTCTCTCTCTTGCTAGCAGACTTCATTCATCAAAAAAAAAAATGTGTGTGTGTGTGTGTGTGTGTGTGTGTGTGTGTGTGTGTGTGTGTGTGTGTGTGTGTGTGTGTGTGTGTGTGTGTGTAAGTTAAATGTGGTTGGATGTGAGTGTAGTTTTATTCGTTTTTTTTTTTTTTTGGTGTGTGTATTCTGACCTTTACTCAAACTCCCCTGTGGTGTTTGACAATATTCTTCACGATATAACTGCAACCTTCGTGAATATCATAATCATATATATACTGGTGCTGAAAAAATGTTCGATGAAAGGAAAATATAACTAATTCAGATACTAACCAGAAATAACAACTTCATCAACTTTACACTATCACTGAAATTACTGGAATTATCATAATCTTCAATGCTGATTACATGTACTCCTCATAATTATCATAACCGTTTATTAAAAAGGATTACCATTTTTATCACATTATCAATATTACCACCACCGTCATATTATTATTACTGTTATTACTGTGCCTGTGTTTATAATTATGATGGGAAAGGAAGATGAAATGAATTGTGAAAAGGGAGGAAGAGGAGAAGCAAAATGAACCGAAAAAAAGGAGGAAGACAAAAAAGTGAAAAAAAGGAGGCAGAGAAGCAGAATCAACCGAAAAAAAGGAAGAGAAAAAAACTAAAAAGAGGAGGCAGAGAATCAGAATTAACCGAAAAAAAGGAGGAGGAGAAAAAAGTAAAAAAAAGGAGGCAGAGAAGCAGAATTAACCGAAAAAAGGAGGAAGAGAAAAAAGTAAAAAAGGAGGAAGAAAAAAACTAAAAAAAAATGAGGCAGAGAAGCAGAATTAACCGAAAAAAAGGAGAAAGAGAAAAAAAGTAAAAAAGGAGGAAGAGAAAAAAGTAAAAAAAGGAGGCAGAGAAACAAAATTAACCGAAAAGAAGAAGGAAGAGAAAAAAAACGAAACAAATTTGAGTAAGAGAATGAAAATCAACTCCTTCCAAAAAAAGGAGGAACAAAAAACGAAAAAAAAAAGAGAAAGAGAAGGAAAATGAGCCAAAAAAAAAAATAACAAGACTTTAATTATACAGGCAGTAGCTCACCCTTCAAACTTCAAAGCCTGGACTAAACATCTCATCAATCAAGAGTTTTCGAGGCTCTCCCTTCATCCACCCTTCCCTCGCCGCTCCCCGCTCCACTCCCTCGCCACCCCTCAATAACTCTACGTTCCCCTCCCTCCACATTTCAAAACTTCACATATATCCAGTCATTTATTTCTTTATATTCTCTTCTCTCTTTTAATAATCCTGTTTTTGTCCTTCTCAACACGTCAGCAAGGCTCCCATTCACATCTCACAAATATCTACCTTTAATTTACATCTTTCCAATTACTTTATGTCGTCGCTCTATATAAAACCATCCAACTCACTCTTACATTTCTCTCCTATATTGATTTACTTCCACGCTTCAAGGACGAGTTTTCAAAGACACCGCTGTTTGTACCCTTCCCTTGAGTTCCGTCCAGATCAGTATTCCAAACAACCATCCAGTCACGTAACTAGCACACCCATATCTTCTTTACCCTTTCCAGCTCTTCCTCAACCTTCCTATCACTCCCTCAACCTTCCAAGTCTGTATACCTTCGACGTACTGCCTCCCAACGTAACTTCATCCTTCCATCTCAAAGTTGATTATCCCTGACATTTCCTCCGTCTTCCACTAACTCTTTTACCTCAACCATTCCCCACTATTCTAATTCATCCCGTTCTCTTTGCGTCACAACAGCACTGCCATCCTATGTAAACCTTCTCCACCATTCCACCTCAACGTTAATAAGCCCCATATTTCACTCATCTAACAGTAACATTTAATTATTTTCCCTACCTGAGACTTTCTCTACCTGTTCCCCAGTCCATGTTTTCAGTGTTCCCGCAGTACTATTAATTAACCATCTAATTGTTTCTTCCCCCTGCCGCCTAAACCGTCATCTATCTCGACTCTCATTTTCTCTCTCGCCCTCCATTCCCACCCATCCTGACTCAGTCCTGTTCTTGGCTCCCCCGCAGTACTCCCCACGAACGTCGCCATCACGGGGACCACCACGGCGAGGGAGGGCCGCCAAATTAGGCTCCGCTGCACCTCGCGCGGCTCACGTCCCTCGGCGCGGCTCTCCTGGACACTACAAGGCAAGCAGGTCCCCGCGGAGAAAGAGGTGAGTGGGAGAGAGCGAGTCAGTGCGTCGGGAGGTAAGTAAAATGAGATCTCCGTTACTAAATTGTATCTTCGTGGGTTTTGCGTCTTCCTCTGTCTCTCTTTGCTGTTGGTGGAGTGTGTTGCGGCCACTTCGGTTATTTTCCCATTGCTAGAGTCCATGGATACGGTACAATCAGGAGACTCTATCTTTAGCCTGACCTCTACGCCGTAAGCAGGCGAGAATCTGCAAGGGAGAGTATGTCTTTTTTTGGTTCCTTTTCCCTTTGCTAGAGTCCATGGATACGGTACAATCTGGAGACTCCATCTTTAGTTTGACCTCTGTGCCGTAAACAATTGAGAGAGTGTGCAAGGGAGAGTATGTCTTTTTTTTGGTTCTTTTCCCTTTGCTAGAGTCCATGGATACGGTACAATCTCGAGACTCCATCTTTAGTTTGACCTCTGTGCCGTAAACAATTGAGAGAGTGTAAGTGGCCGAGTGAGTGCTCGGAATCGTGAGTGAGCAAGGGAGTAAGTGTGAATGAGCAAGTGACGGTAATTAAATGAGTGCGTGGGCGTGAGTGCATGAGTGAGTGTTTGAAAGCGTGAGTGAGCAATGGAGAGAGTGTGAATGAGCTGAGCAAGAGGGAATGAGAGAGATTACGGGGCGGGGAAAAGCGAGTGTGTGGGAGGGAGTGCATGAGTGAGCGATTACGTAAGTCCTTGAGGGTACGTGTGTGCTTGGGTGAGTGAGTGAGAGCTGAAGGGTGGGTGAGTGAGTGAGTGATTGAGTGAGTGAGTGTGTGTGAATGAGTGCGTGAGTATGTGATAAGTGCGTGGGTGAGTGAGCAAGTAAGTGAGTGAGTGAATGGGAGCGTGAGTGAATGAGTGAGTGAGTGACAGTGAATCAGTGCGTGAGTAAGCAAGCTGGAAAAAAGAGGAAAGTGAGTTGATGTAATCTCAGAAAATTATCTAAGCGACACTCTAAATTGCTGTTTTAAGTAGCAGAGCGTGTAGTTTTAGATATAACAGTACGTGAGTGGATTGTCAAGTTGTTCCTAAGTTTTCTTCCCTGCACACCTTCCCTGACCGTTCTAGAGGTTGCGTGTGCCCTTCTAAGTGTCTGTTTTAAGTACGTAGTTTATTTTTAAGTGAATTTCCGTTCCCGGGGGTTTGTGTGTGTGTGTGTGTGTGTGTGTGTGTGTGTGTGTGTGTGTGTGTGTGTGTGTGTGTGTGTGTGTGCCATCCTATAATTAACTTTCACTCACAGTTTTTGCACTCCCTCCACCCTCATAAGCCTTCTTACCGCCCGTTCCACTAACAACACTGCTGGATGGAGGTAAGGGGAGAGAGAGGAGGAGGGAGAGAGGAAGAGGGCGTGATGCAGAGGAGGGAAAAAGGGAAGTTGATTTATGTGGCACGTGTACTTCATGAGGAAAGAGAGAGGGAGAGAAGGAAGGAAGGAAGGAAGGAAAGAAGCAAGGAAGGGAGGAAAGAAGGGGGGAAGGAGACGGAGGGGTATAAACAAGTTTCTAAAGCAGGTGGAAATATTGAAGGAAGGATGACAAAGAAGAGATGAAATGAGGCTGGCTGATATGCTGCAAATAGACGAATGAGTGCATGCGTGCGTGAGAGAGTGTGTGAATAAGCGAGTGAGTGTGTTAATAAGCGAGTGAGTGTGTGAATAAGCGAGTGAGTGTGTGAATAAGCGAGTGAGTGTGTGAATAAGCGAGTGAGTGTGTGAATAAGCGAGTGAGTGTGTGAATAAGCGAGTGAGTGTGTGAATAAGCGAGCGAGTGAGTGAGTGAGGGAAGGAAGAGTGGAGACAGAGAGGTGTAAATATGTTTCTTGATGGAAATATTGAGAGTAGGATGATAGACAAAAGATGAAAATAATGGTGACTAGTACAGAAAATGGACGAGAGAAATAGAAGTACGAGTATACCTAGAGACGGAATAAGCAACTATGGGGATTAGTTTTACAAGAAGGGAGGCAGCGCAAGGGCAAAAACAAAAACAACAACAACAAAAAAGAAAGAAAAAAGCACACTAGACGCTGCTCTGAACAAAAACCGAAAGATCAAGAGGCCAAGGGAGAGGTCAATTTCGGGTGAATAAAACAAACTATGTATATATGGAAACGTACAATCAACATCGGTACCTATTTCCTTGCATCATTTAACATCAGTGTATTCTTAGACGTCTCAGCTTCACCACATCACCTCCACTATATCCAAAGGCCAAAAAAGGAAATGAATCGGGGTTTTCATGAGTGTTTGTCAAGTTCACAGTACAGAAGAAGGGTCAGCCTACCACCAAGGGCCATAAAACTACCCCTGGAAATGCCTATACAGCTCCTACGAAAGCCTTGTCAAGTGTGTATGCTTAGGAGGTGAAATGTTTAAGAATTTGGTCCTAGAATTTTTGTCATGTCACCCAGCTGGTCATCGCTTCACACCCCATTCATTAAACACACACACACACACACACACACACACACACACACACACACACACATATAGCTGCCATGGCCCCCTCCTCCCCTTGCTCTCCCGTCATCCTTCCCCTGACAATCCTTTAGAGCCCTCTCGCCCTCTACTCGGAAACCTACCTTAATCGTCACACATCTACTCCTGTTAGCGTTCATTTCTCTCTCTCTCTCTCTCTCTCTCTCTCTCTCTCTCTCTCTCTCTCTCTCTCTCTCTCTCTCTCTCTCTCTTTGTCAACCTTTTTATCCTTTATTTGCTGGCTTAATAATATCGAATAGATCCTCAAAACAAACACGAATATAAGAAAAAATAAGAGAAGGAACGAGAGAGGAAAAGGAGGAGGAGGAGGAGGAGGAGGAGGAGGAGGACGAGGATGAGGAGGAAGAGGAGGAGGAGGAGGAGGAGGCTCTTTCCGTGGTGATGGTGCCGTCAGGTGCACGCGAAAAATGTTCCCTTACACACACACACACACACACACACACACACACACAGATAGATAGATAGATAGATAGATAGATAGATAGATAGATAGACAGACAGACAGACACTCGGATGACTGCTCTCCACAGAAAATGACTCGCTTTGTGTATTTCCAGTCGGACTTTCGAAGCTTTGTTTTTCGTGTTTCGGCCCCGATGAGCGGCATGCAGCAGGGGGGGGTGGGGGGGGGGTGAGGGGGGGGGGTGTACTGCAGAGGTAGGGAGGGAGGGAGGAAGGGAGCGACGAAAACTTTGGGTGTGAAAGGGGAGGAGAAAAGGGAGAGGAAGAGAGGGGAGGAGAGGGAAGGAGATGAGATTATCTAAGGGGTGAAAGGGGAGGAGGAGGAAGAGGAGGAGGGGCAACAGGGATGGAAAAGGAGATTAGTGGGAGGAAAGGATGTGTTTTCAGGAGCATTTAGAGAGGAGGAGGATGAGGATGAGGAGGAGGAGGGGGAACAGCAGGGATGGTGAGGTAGTAAGGGATGGAAAAGAAGGTTAGAGGGGAGAGAGGGTGTGCTTACAGGAGAATTAAGAGAGGAAGAGGAGGAGGAGGAAGAGGGGGAACAGCAGGGATGGTGATGGAGCAAGGGATAGAAAAGGAGGTTAGAGGGGAGAGAGGGTATGCTTACAGGAGAATTAAGAGAGGAGAAGGAGGAGGAGGAGGAGTCTCAGTCACTACCTCCTCCATCACCACCACGACCACCACCACCACCACTTCGCCAACACCTCCAGGGCTCGAGTTCGTAAGGTTCCTATCCACGAGATTTTCTTTAACTCCGCGGAGTTCCAAGGATTAAAACTCAGAATCAGGAGAACTAGAGTCCGTATTAGAAGAGCTCCATTTCGCACAACATTTCATTAAGCAGGCGGGCGGCGCTGAGCCAAGTGCTGCCCGAAGTGTTGATGGTGTTGCTGCTGTGGAGGGGGGAGGGGGGAGGGGGGGGGTTGTGGTGTTGCCCTGAGGTGTAACTTTGATGGGTGTCTTGTGTTGGTGGTAACACTTGGGGCGCCACGCACACTTGTATTGCATTGGTATTTTCTATTGCGTGTTGTTTTTATCTTCGTAGGATTGTTTAAACGTCGTAGGATTCTTTAGTACCAATATTGTGACAAATCAGTCTTTTTTTACCTGTAATTAAAGGTGTGTCAAGTTGGTTTTGTTGATTTTTGTATAACTTTTACGACTGTAATATGTCTGTGAAAATCCAACGCTTGTAATTGCTTGCTTGTAGTCTCCAAAAGCGGAATTAAAAAGTTAAACTAGCCACGTAGCTTGATACTTAATAAATACTAAAACGTTTAAGAGAATAGGTCTTAGTCTAGCAATATCCTGAACGTTTTGTCAAGTGCCGAGATGCAGGACATTCCTTTACCCGTTGGGAGGCGGGGAAATGCCTGTGACCTTGTTCGCGGCGGCCTGATGGAAAATGTGTCACCGGAGAGCGAAGGGACCGTCGTGTTGCTGAGCCTCGTCGTTATCCCGAGTCATGCGGGCTTAACGAGGCTTCGGTGACGACTGGGACCCACACGTGAGCCCTGAGAGCAGTGTGAGTGATGCACGGGAGGCCGGCTGTTACGATGTGTCCTGGTGCTCTGCTAGGCTGGCGAGGAGGCGCGGCGGCCGCCCTCCTCAAGCTGAGCTGCCTTTCGGTGCCTTGGTCATAATTGGCAATAACCTTTTCCGAGGCGCAGCTTTTGAGGCCCAACGTTCATGTGAGTAATCAGAGGCTTCCGCTATTTTCATTGCATGCGTTTCTTTCTCGGAGGAGGGACGGGGGTGGGGGGTGGGGGGTCAGGCACTGGGGTTTGTAGTCCACCGAATTAGTGTCTGTCATGTAACCCGCCCCCCGCCGGCTCGCTGGGGCTGGCGTGTTGAGTTTAATATTCAACGCTAAACTGCACATGCGGTCTGTCCTCCTGCAACGCCTGCCTCGTGCACACGGCGGCGGGCGGTGTGAGTGGACGCTTTATTATGGCCATCCGCTCGGACCTCGCCACACCTGCTCCTGTCTCCGGCCCGGCCTGCACGACCCTCGCAGCGGCGCCACACGACCCGCTGTCACCCGGTCAATCATACCCTCCCAAAGGCTACCACTGACCCCATGACCCGCAGTGACCCGGCCAATCACGCCCTCCCGAAGGCTTCCTCTGACCTTGACCTATTCATCGCTCCATCCATTTCTCCTCCCTATTAGTAAACTGTCAACAAACTTAGATCAACAAAGTATAGTTTTTTTTGTTGTTGTTATAAAAAAAAAAAAAAATAGCACAACACACCGTATTCCTTGTCGTCTTTGAGCCACATATCCCGCCGACTAATCAACTTCCTAAAAGAATTATTGGCAAGCTTACGTGACTAGAGTATACCACAACAGATCGAATCCCTTGTCATCTTTGACCCACATATTCTACCGACCAGTCAACTTCCTAGATAAAAATAAAGATACCACCATAAATCACCTTAAACGCCTATACATTCCCCTATAAATAATCACTAAACCTTAATCATGACAACATAGATAAGCCTGCGTTCCCTCTCAAAGCCAATATACACTCCTCTAATTAAAAACACCGAAAATCCTTCACTTTAACCAACAAAGATAGCCTCGTCTCACCCTTCAATGACCTATAACATTTATCACCTCTAGTCATGGAAGGCGGCTGACTTTTTTTTTCACTTAAATTTTTCATTACCAGTGGCGTATTCAGCTGCGGGAGAAGGATGAGTCGCGTATGAACGTTCCTCTATTGAATATCCCCTTCGGCAGTGTGTCATCAGGCCGCGGCAGGCAACAGTCGGGTTATGGCTGCCCCGACCCTTCCACCGTACGCTTAATCACACATGTTCTACTTTAAGTGCACCATTTTTCTGTATTTTTAGCTTAATAATGATGGGCGTCGCGGGATACATACACATACACACACACACACACATTATCCATCTAAGCGAGCGAGGCGGGCGTGGAAAGGGTGAAGTTCGCCTAATTAGATCACTATATCAGGATGAAGGTGCCCGCCTACAGACACAATTCACCGCCCCCTCCATCTTTCTCCCTTTATCTCGCTCTCATTTTCCCTTTCTCTCTCTCTCTCTCTCCCTTGTTGCTTCTTCTGACCCTTTTTCTTTTCTTTCTTCATCACCACAAGCAGGCAACCACCATCTTCCTTCGCCTCCAGCACCGCACCGTTCCTCCTCCTTCTCCTCGTCTTTTTCCTTCCTCGCCGTCACCGTCGCCAGCGCCTCGCACAATTTTCTCCTTCCTCCCTTACTCATTTTCTTTTCCTTTCTCTCCGTCTCGCTTTTTCCTCATAATCAGCAGCAAGCAACCCACCTCCACCTTCCTCTCTCCCTCGTCCATTCTTTCCTTTCTTTCTCGCCCACTCACTTTCTCTTTTTCCCGTCTTTCTTTTCTCGCTTTTTTTCTCCTCAAGAGCAGCGGCAAATGGACGGAGGGAGGAGGGAGGGAAGGCGGCACAGGTGGAGAGGAAATGAAGGGACCACCGCTCACACCTGGCAGATGCTCTCCTGATGGGATCTTGTCGCCTGCTTGACTCCGTGTGGCCTCGTGTATGCGCGCCTTGCCACCTGCCTCCCCTGCCTCAACCCTCTCCCCTCCGTGCCTCCTCCCCTCACCTGCCGCCTACCCGCCCCTTCTCCGCCGCTGCACTGCCTTATTAGACTGGCTGAAGGTGCAATACCGACGCCTCAAACTGTTTGCCGCGCTGGAGTGTGGGCGTTTGCTCGGAGAAGTGTGTGGGGGGGCAGGAAGGTAGCGGTGGGGATGGGTTCATAAAGAGGACGCGGTGTAAACAAGATGCGGTGGAAAGTAAAAGGCAGCGGGATGGTTTTATAATGACGGGTGAGAAGCTGGATGCAGGGAGTGAAGGCAGCGACCCGTAAAAGGCTGTGACTGCAGAGTGCCAGCAAGAAGTCCAGGGTGGAGAGTATAAGCGATGATGAGGCCATGTCAAAGAGGACGAAGGCAGGACGGACCGACCATAAAGAGAGAGTGTGTGCGTTACAGTGGCGGTACAAGAGAGGAGACTAGCATGAAAGGAGCCAAGGAACAATGAGATCAGCTTTAATGGTGGTAGTTGTGGCAAGAATACTACCACGAGAAATTTAACCCGTGAGTGCTACGGATTATGGTGGTAGGGTGGAGCGGGTAGCAATGGTGGCAGTGGTGGCTGAAAGCAGCAACGACACCAATAAGAAACTAAACCAGTGAGTGATGAGTGTGGCGGTGTGAAGAACGGGTGGTGGAGGCGGTGATAGTTAAGACAGGACAGGAAGGGCGACGGAAGTGCCAGCGAGGAAAGTAGTAGCAGACAGGGAAGCAGCCGTGGCAGGAGGTGATGGCGGGGGGGGCAGTGAGCGGCAGGCAGTCTGGGGGTGTTTGGGCAGCGGCAAGTGTCGGGGACGAGGGCGGTGCAGCGGGATTTGTGGTGCGCAATGTCAGGTTTGCCGCGCGAGTTATGGTTCATATTAGCAAATTACAAGGTGCGGGGCGAGGAGGGGTTATGGAGTGCAGTCACGGTCACCCAGTCAGCCAGTCACCTCACCGCTAAGCCAGACACACACACACACACACACACACACACAGTCAGCGCGCCACCCACCGCTCCTGCAATCAGAGCGTCACCGGTATTCCTTTTCTACGATATTTTAGTTGCTCTCTATGCCAAGAATGCGTCAGTGAATTTAATGTGGGGAGACTCGCGTAATTTATTCCCCGCCGGGTGTCTCTGGGAAGGTCCGCACGTGTGAACTGTTCGTTGACGTGTTGGCGAGAGCTTTTCAGTTTCACCTGGTGCCATTTGTTTCGTTCCTGGTGTCTGGTGTTGTCTGTTTCACTACTTGCCTACCGTTACCGTTTGTTGCACTTCTTGCCTACCGTTACTGTCTGTTTCTCTCTCAGTGCTCACCCTTGCCGTCTGCTTCCCTCCCTTTCACTCCTGATGTCTACATTTCACTCCTGTTGCCTGTACTGTCATCGTCTGTTAACCTCTTGGTGTCTTCTGTTGCTGTCTGTTTCACTTTTTGTGCTTACTGTTGTCTGTTTCACACCTTATTGACTACTGTTTCCGTCTGTCTCCCTTCCGGTGATTACTGTTGGTCTCTGTTTCCCTTCTGATGCCTACTGTTATCGTCTGTTTCCTTTCCTGTGTTGACTGTTGGCCTCTGTTGCATTCACGATGCTTTCCGCTTCACGAGGCGGAGTTTGGTTGGTGGCCGCGGCGGGATCAGACCGGGATGCCTTGATGCAGTTCCTCAGATGTTGCGAGATGAGATTGCCTGTTTGGCCTGTGTGTGCGTGTGCGTGTGTGTGTGTGTGTGTGTGTGTGTGTGTGTGTGTGTGTGTGTGTGTGTGTGTGTGTGTGCGTGTGTGTGTGTTAGCCCTCGCCCAATCAACCATCCTGACCTTGACCCGGATATACAACGAAGAGGAAGGAACGCTCGGAAAAGACGTGTACACTTAACATGTTCATTACGGCGATAGGTGAGCAACTTTGAACGACGCCGAGACTTGTTGACGAAGGGGAGGGAAGGGAACACAGGGGAAAGAGAAGATGGACAAGTACTAGGACAGGAAGGAGGAAAGATCGCGGGAGTAGATAACACACACGACAGAGAGGATGGATAGGAATTAAGACAGCAAGGAGAAAAGACCGAATGAGTAGAACACACGGAATGAAGAGGAGAGGATGGATAGGAATTAGGACAGCAAGGAGAAAAGACCGAAGGAGCAGAAGACACGGAAGGAAGAGGAGAGGATGGGTATGTGATGAGACAGTAAGGAGAGACGGGAGCCGCAGTAGAGAACACACGAGGAAGAGGAGAAGAGAGGTAAAAAAATAGGTCAGGAAGGAGAGGAGGCTGCCGCAATAGAGAAACAAACAAACGCGGCGCTCATTCATGTTAACCCAATTTAGCGAGCGCAAATTAGGAAAATAATAATTAGCCTAGAGAGTATACGAGCAAATATTTGAGCCTTGAAAAGCGGTCGACCTTGTTATGTGGAGGTTCAACGGGGGAAAGAGAGGGAGGTAGAGGAATGGATGGAGGGAAGGATGGAAGGAGAGATGGAGAGACGGAAGAATAGGGGGAGGGAATGAGAGATAATCTAACCCTTTCCCCTCTTCCCCTCCCTTCACTTCTCTTCTCTTCCATCCCTACTCCGCCACTCTCCCGCCCATTACACACACACACACACACACACACACACACACCTGTTACCGCTACACCGGATCGTTCATGTACAACTCCCATCCTTCCCCTCCGCTCTTCCTTTACATGACAGGTGTGTGTGTGTGTGTGTGTGTGTGTGTGTGTGTGTGTGTGTGTGTGTGTGTGTGTGTGTGTGTGTGTGTGTGTGTGTCTCTCTCTCTCTCTCTCTCTCTCTCTCTCTCTCTCTCTCTCTCTCTCTCTCTTTTCTACCCCCCCCCCTTACACACACACTAGGGTGAAGCCATTTAACTCATCGTGGATAGAATACGAGTAATAACAGACGGAGCAAGTGTAACAGAAAACATCAAGGAAACTCTGGAGGCGCGAGGCGGAAGAGCCATACGAGGGAATGAGAGTGAAGCGGATGAGGCAGGAATAGAAGGGAAGGGAAACGAAGGGAATGGAAGGGAAGGGAAGGGTCGGCATGCTCACACTGCTAACAAGCGGGTTCTGCCCAATTCTCTCTCCTCTCCCCTTTCCTCCCTACAACTTACTTGCTGGACGGAGAGAGTTGGAGAGGAAATGGAACAAGGGGAGGTGGGTAATGGGAAGAGTCAAGCCCCCGAGGAGTTGGAAGGCTACGGGAGAGTGGAGGTAATGAGAGCGTGGTATTGAGGAGGAGGAGGAGGAGGAGGAGGAGGAGGAGGAGGAGGAAGAGGAGGAGGAGGAAGAGAACGATTAGAAGTCCATATACTCAGATGTTCACCAAAATATTAATGTTGCCTTGTTGACTAGAAATAATCGATGTTTGTACCCGCACTCGATATGTTGACTGATCTTCACGCTCCTAGCCATGCATTACGAAATTGTCTGTCTCCTCTTTCAATCTCTCGTCTGGTATTCATTTTTTTGTGTGCGTCTGTCCCCAAATCCAGTGATCAGTATATCAATCAAAGTACATGTTCTCGCCCTCTTCTTTAATCCTCCTTAACTTCTCATCTCCTCCTCAGTGTCACATTAAAGGAAGCAATTACGGTTCCAGTTTCTGGTGGTGGTTCGCGACAGGCTGTTAAGTCAAGTCTGATTCCTATGTGAACTAGTGGCGCAAATCGATCCACCCGAGTCCGCCGCCTGACCTATGAGTATTTTGTGGACAGACAATGCGGGTCAGGGTCACCACCAGAGCTCTAATCCCGTCACGCAACCCCGATGGCCACGCCTAAGTGTGTCACATGCATGGCTATAGCGTTTTCATCACCGCCACACAGCTCCTTACCGGGATGGAGAGGCGTGTATGGCGTGCAAACCAGGCCCGTGATGTCGACCAGGCCGGTGATCTCGTCCTGCCCACGGCCAGCACGCCACGCTGCTCTCGCAATCGCGCGGCTCAGGTCCATGCTGACCCTTGATGACCGGGAATAGTGTTTGTCCTGCCGTCAGCCCCGCAGCCTGGAAAAAAAATTGTCATTGTTATCATTATTATTATTATTATTATTATTATTATTATTATTATTATTATTATTATTATTATGTTTATTTTTATTATTATTTTGTTTATGTTTATTATTATTGAAATCATTATTAACATCATCATGATTCTCACTATTACATTAATCGGATTCACGAGGACGTTAGCCAACATTACATGAGGAAAAGCTGTCTGCAAGAGGCATTCACCAAGCAGCTCAGAAAGACCTAATACAACCCGCCATCCCCGTCCACCAATCTCTATATATATATGCAGCCTCCCTTTGAAGCTTTCAGTTTCAAACGTATTTGCAACAGCCAAATGACTGTTTCATTCATCTACTTGTCTGTTCCACTGATTCATTATGTTAATCGATTCATCAACTTTTGTTCAATTCAAGGGTTTGTGCAGCAACGCTCAGCGTTCCACTTGGGAGGTCAATATGGATCGCGAAAGGAGGGAAAAAAATTCGATGGGGTGAACAAAATTAGGTCTGCAAGTTACCCTGTCACGTTACTTCTACTACTGCTACTACTACTACTACTACTACTACTACTACTACTACTTCTACTACTACTATTACTACTACAACTACTACTACTTCTACAACTACGACTACCACTACCACTACTACTACTACTACTACTACTACATCACAAAGGCGCCGTTGCCGAGACACTGAAGCTGTAGAGTCTCCGCCGCTGCACCGCCGCGGGCAGAAAAACGCAGCGGTGTTAACAAATCTAGGCGTTTCTTGCTCAACAAACACTTGAGCTGCGAGCTCTAATACCGCCCTCAAACAAAGTGTTGTAATGATATAATAACAGTACATTTGCTGCGATATATAAACCATTACTTCCATTGCCGAAAGCAGCATGTTGCAGACGACTAATGGAGGAACTGCAATACTAATTGTTAATTTAGTTTCCTCTTTTAACATAATACACATCCACTCTGCCCGAAGCATTACGCCATCGAAACAAAATTACTTTCTGCTCTGTGGAGGCGAACGAACTTAACTGAAACTGACCAATCGGGAATGAAAACGTATAAAAAGGGAAAGTCGTGACATGTAATACATTTCCATACTCTTTTTAGTGTGCATTGACCATGAGAGAGAGAGAGAGAGAGAGAGAGAGAGAGAGAGAGAGAGAGAGAGAGAGAGAGAGAGAGAGAGAGAGAGAGAGAGAGAGAGAGAGAGAGAGAGAGAGAGAGAGAGAGAGAGAGAGAGAGAGAGAGAGAGAGTAAACGAGGGCACTCACGTCTAACTACAAAAAAAAGTTTATTAGCGAAACAATCAAGGGCACAAAGAGCCATACATAATACAATACCTAACAAAGCCAAAGATGAATACACACAAACATCACCCCCCATTCTCACCGCACCCCCCTTTGATATTACACAGTTCCCCACACGACTCCCCAGCACCCATTACCCCATTACCCATCATCCTGCCACCTCACCCCCATACCCAAAGCCCTTCCAGACGACCCATCACTCCAACATTCACCCCATTTCGGTTCACCTCCTTTTCCTTCCTTTCCCTCATCTTCCCTTTTACCTTTTCCCAACTCTCCCTCTTTCCTTTCTTTCCTCTCTCTCCTCTCCTTTTACCATTTCTGGCTCTCCCCATTTCCCTTCCCCTCTTTTCCGTCTTTCCTCTCTCTACGATCTCCCACTTTATCTTTCCTTCATGGCTCTGCAACACTCCCTTAAGAAGAACAGAAGAACGGTCAAACTACATCACCACCACAATGTCTGACCCCTTCCCTCCCTTCCCCTCCCCCTTCTCTTCCCCTTCCTTTTCCCAGCCTCAACCTTCTCGCCCCCACACACACACACACACACACACACACACACACACACACACACACACACACACACTTCCCGGCATCATGATTTCAAAGGCCTTGGATTAATTAAATGTCGTGACGCGGGAAAATATATCCGGCCATTTTAGCGGAAAATAATTGTGCTGTAATGCCAAGCGCCTGTGTGCCGACCTCCATGACCGGCCCCCAGTTCGAATCCCCCTTCTGTGCCCCGCCAAAACTAGAGGGGTCTTACGGGTGTGTGACTGCGGTATATAAAGGATTGTGATTGATTAGTGGTGTTTGTTTGAGTTTGTGTGTCTTTGTGTGCGTGTGTGTGTGTGTGTGTGTGTGTGTGTGTGTGTGTGTGTGTGTGTGTGTGTGTGTGTGTGTGTGTTCAAACCTCAATTAATAATAAGATCGAATTCCACTCAACCTTATTAGCTCTCCGCGTGGCCTGTCAAAGCAACGAGAAGAGGGCGAACTGCGAGGCGATCCGGTAATTAGCGAGCATTTATTTCAGCGTGTGTGTGTGTGTGTGTGTGTGTGTGTGTGTGTGTGTGTGTGTGTGTGTGTGTGTGTGTGTGTGTGTGTGTGTGTGTGTAGTAATTAATGGTTAATATCAGTAGTATAGTGTTTATTTATTATTTGCAGCCGTTACGCTGAAAACGTACAAGTTACAAGAACTGGATGAATTCATTGTACGGAAAATTATACAGAATAGTGTGTGTGTGTGTGTGTGTGTGTGTGTGTGTGTGTGTGTGTGTGTGTGTGTGTGTGTCTCTCTCTCTCTCTCTGTCTTGTGGAAAACAAATACCACTTCCTTCACGGTATCACAAAGCAACCAGATACTGGAATATAACATAAAACTGGTTCACGAACATTTTAAACTTTCTCGTAAAAAAAAATATTGTACACGGAGCTACATAAATCAATCCAGCAAAATCATAGCAACAAAGAAGAAAAAAGTAACATTAGTACCGTATATATTAACTTCAGTTACTTTTTTACTTTTTTCTTTCTCGTTTTTAAACTGAGGACGCAATAAATCAGTTTGCTTGTAAAGGGGAATGAATAAGGAACAAAAATGGAGGAAGGCAGCGAGGAAAGTTGAGAGGATGAGGGAGAGAGGGAAAGAGGAAACTTTTGTCTCGAGAGCTTAAAGCAATGTTCATATGAGGTAGCTATTTTGGGGTTGTGACAGAGGCCCGTATTTCCTGACGCTTCCCTAACTCACATCAACTGCAAAATAGGCCGAAAAGGATATTAGTCGGGTTCTTATGGGTGCTTTTTTAGGTTCGTGGCACAGAAAAAGAGGTCAAACTACCACCAGGGTCACAAAGCTACCCTGGAAATTACCAAAACTCCTACGAAAGTTGCTAAATATGTGTTTGGACACCGAAATGTTTAAAAATATGTCCCTTAGACTTTTAAGGCGACCCTGGGGGATCGACTACCTGGCTCCGACGAGACTGAGAGGTTGAGAGAGGAGGTGATTGTGATGAAGGAGTTTGGGAGGAAGAGCGACTGGGAAGGGAGTGTTGATTGTCCTCTCCGCCTGTTCCCCCCCCTCGAACCCTTCCTTTCCTTCCTTCCAACCACCCGAACTCCACGCTCCCATCACCCTCTCTTTACTCTTGTCCCCATTCCGTGATCAACGTATGTCCTCAACCCTTCCTCTCCTTCCTCTCAGCCGCCCGAAGTCACAGCTCCCATCACCATCCCTTTCCTCGTGTCTCCACTCCTCGATCTACGTACGGCCTCCTCTTCCATGCTATTGTTCACGGTTTCCTTGTTAACAATTCCTATTTCCTCTATACTCTTCGTCTTTTTATTTTTCTTCTTCTTTTCCGTCATACGCTTCGTCATCTTCGAATTTTCAAAAAGGGGGACAAGTCTCATCCAATAAACTATCAACCAATTAGCCTGACATTGATTGTTTGTAAGTTAATTCGCGACAATATGTTGAAATTCTTCGAAGAAAATAATATAATAAATAATTTGCAACATATTTTGGGGGGGTATTTTTGAGGTGTTCGATGAAAGCAGATCAGTAGATATCATATATCTGGATTTTCAAAAGGCATTTGAAAAGGTCCCCCACCAACGATTGCTCAGCAAACTATTGGCGCACGGTATCTCAGGTAACATTCACAATTGGCTTGTGAACTGGCTCTCTGAGCGGAAACAGAGAGTAGTTCTAAACGGTGTTCCATCTAACTGGCTCGATGTCAGAAGCGGCGTACCTCAAGGATCAGTGCTTGGCCCCATGCTCTTCTTAATTTATGTTAATGATATCGATGATGGGCCCACTTGCAAAATATCAAAATTTGCTGATGACACAAAAATCGCTAGTAAGGTAACTACGACACTCGACGAGGAAGCATTACAATCAGATCTAGATCGACTTGAACGTTGGGTCAATCAATGGTAAATTAAATTTAACGTTGACAAATGTAAAGTGTTACACATCGAAAACAATAACAATCGCGTTCAGTACGTAATGAATAGCCAACAACTTTCTGCAGTAAGTAAAGAAAAGGATCTTGGAATCACTATTTCAAGCGATTTAAAGCCCGGTCAGCATTGTTCAGAGGTAGTTAATACTGAAAACAAATTGGTTGGCTTCATCGGACGAGTCTTGAATAATAAATCGGAAAAAAGTAATATTAAAACTGTATAACTCGCTGGTTCGACCCCATCTAGAGTACTGTGTACAGTTTTGGTCTCCCTATTACAGAAAATACGTAGAAAAGTTAGAACGGGTTCAACGGAGAATAACAAAAATGATTCCTAGGTTGAGAAATTTATCTTATGAACAAAGGCTTAAAGAAGTAAATTTATTCAGCTCATCAAAACGAAGAATGCGAGGCGATCTAATAGAAGTGTGTTAATGCGGAAGATTACTTTGCAATTGATCGATCAAATAGAACAAGGAGAAATAACAATGTCAAGATAAGTGGTAAAAGATTATCGTTGCACGAAGCCAAACACTTCTTCAATTGAATCGTTAATATTTGGAACTCTCTACCCTGTGACGTCGTTGATAATACAACAGTTACGGGTTTCAAGAATAGTTTAGACAAGTATTTTGAATCCAACCAGCAACTAAGATATTACTCATTGTCGTAACAACGTTAAGTTCTTTCGAATATTGGTGTCCTTATCCGTTTTTATCGCCCGGTTAGTGGTAGCAGTAATGGTAGCTCTTTCCTCTTTCCTACATAATTTCCATGCAGTTTTTCCATGCTGCATGGTTCTTTTTCCTTTCCTGCCAGCTTTGGCTGGAGGGCTGGGGGGCTGGGGAGGAGCCTTCATCTTTGCTGTCCTTCATCTTCCACCTTTGATTAGACAGTTAGTGTAGCTTGTCACAGACAGCCTCGCAAGGACCATCTTGTCTGCTGTTGTTTGTTCTTTCTTTGTGTTCTTCTTCCTCCTCCTCCTCCTCCTCCTCCTCCTCCTCCTCCTCCTCCTCCTCCTCCTCCTTCTCCACCCATTCGTTCTTCAATACTCAGACCTCGATAAAACTCTTTATGAAAGAAACTCCTCTCGAGAATTCCTTTAAACTTTTATTGTCTCCCTTTTTCTCTCTCTCTCGACGCGGGCCCTTCAACTTTTAAGCCTCGTTGCGTCCTCCTTCCCTTGGATGTGTTAATTAGGAAGAAATTTTCAATGGGTCATGCTCGCCTCTCTTGTAACTCTCGGTCGGTTGCAGATGCTGACTCGTCACCTTATTTACCTGCCTCCCTCACCTGTTACCTTCCATCTTCTCGTCTTTTTCGTTTCCATTTCTTCCCATTTTTTGTTTGAGATAATTTCTCCCTCTATTTTCCATCGGCATTTGCTTCCACCACAATGTTTTCCTATTCGACCTACAAACTTATCTTCCTCCGGTTCAAATATATCACAATCCACCTTGAATTTCAGAAAGTAAAGAGATCAAAAGAAGCAGAATCGTATGTACGTGTGTGTGTGGGTGAGGTTAGAAAAGAGTTCTTGCCCATTTCAATGACACGTACAGAAGTTCAACCACGTAGGTGTCATTCTCTTCCTTCCTTCTTTCTCTTCTTTCGTTCCCTTGCCTTGATACCTCCCTCCAATCAACTCTTTACCTCATTCTCTTCTCATTTCCCTTACGATTTATTATTTCTCTCATCTTTCTTTACTTTTGCATACTCTTCTTTCTTTCCTTATTTATTCCAGCCTTCCTTAACTCTTTTTCCCTCGTTAGCTCCTTTTTCTTTCCTCTTCCTCTTTTCATTTCTCCTCCCGCCTTCCTTCACCCCCTCCCCCTCACTTTCCCCCTCCATTCTCATTTTCTCCCTCTCCTCTTCACTTTTCCCTTCCTCCCTCCTTCTCACCCCCTCCCTCCCTCTTTCACTTCCACTAGGTAATCAGTTTAAATATTCTTCTAAAAAAAGTAGCTAACATTTGCATCACTTTCCTTCCTTTTAACGTAACAAGGGCATAAACGCTCTCTCTCTCTCTCTCTCTCTCATCACAATTTGAAGATAAGTGGTAAAAGATTCTCGTCGCACGAAGCTAAACACTTCTTCTTCAATCGAGTTGTTAATGTTTGGAACTCTCTACCCTGTGATGTCGTTGATAGTACAACAGTTACGGCCTTCAAGAATAGATTAGACAAATGTTTTGAATCCAACCAGCAACTAAGATATTACTCATTGTCGTAATAACGTTAAGTTCTTTCGAATACTGGTGTCCTTGTCTGCTTTTATCGCCCGGTTAGTGGTAGCAGTAATGGTAGCTCTTTCCTCTTTCCTACATAATTTCCATACAGTTTTTCCATGTTGCATGGTTCTTTTTCCTTTCCTGCCAGCTTTGGCTGGAGGGATGGGGGGTGGGGAGGAGCCTTCGCCTTTGCTGTTCTTCATCTTCCACCTTTGATTAGACAGTTAGTGTAGCTTGTCACAAACAGCCTCGTAAGGACCAGCAGGTCTGCTGTTGTTTGTCTCTCTCTCTCTCTCTCTCTCTCTATCTCGCTCTCTCTAGCTCACAATCCCCCTGTTGTCGGCAAATATTGACTCCCTTCAGGATGAGGGTTACGAACTTCCATTATCACTCGACAGGAACCTCTTGTGACAGAATCCTAAGTGGGGGTGGAGGTGGTGGTGGTGGTAATGGTAGTGGTAGTGGTGGGGGTTTGGAGGCTGGTATTGGTAGTGGTGGTGGTGTTTTATTCGTTCTTAGTCCATTAATTTAAGGTAATGTTATCGACTCAATTTCTGCAGCATTTTTTCTTTTTATCAAGCGCAAGTTTTTAACTATAAGAGTACCTCCCGCCTCGAATCCTCTCGCCTCGAATTTCATTGCCCTGAATGGATTTTTATAACTTAGTGTTAGTATATAATATCCTTCGGTTAGAAAAAAAAATAATTACGGGTGAAGAATTTTTTTGACGCATTGTAGTAACTAAAACTCACACAACAATCCCGAGACAAAGCGGAATGTGAAGCGCAAACGTTATCGCAAACATCCTTCGCAAAGATTTTCTAAACCCCCAGGACAGTGATCGCCACCAGCGACTAGGTGGTGGCGCCCAACGCATCGTGCGGCTCACATCGGGCAGGCTAAAAAAAGTACGTAAAAAGATCTGAACTTTTGCCTTTTTTTACGTTCCTGGGCATTTCAATTAAACAATATGACTGACGGAGCTGCGGCTATACGCAGGAGAGAGGCCGCAGTATTTTATATATATTTAATATTTTTGTCGAATATTTGGTCATAACCAATAACCATCACTGCCATGTGACTTGGTGTGTGTGTGTGTGTGTGGTCAGAAGTGATCAAATTAGTTTACATATACGATTAAAATCTAACAAAAACAAAACAGAGTAAAGAAAGAACAAGAACAAAACAGATATATTAATAAAACGCATCATTACCCAGAACACCACCAACACAGTAGTATATACATTGCCACCAGCCATCCTTCCCTCTATCCCTCTCACCCTTCCGTTTCCACACATGACTCTCGCCCCAGCCACACCTGCGTCCCAGTCACTTCTTCCACGAGTTAATTACTTGTCTCTCTCACCTGCGTACCTTGATATGATAAGGAGGAAGGGGGCGGAGGGCGTGGGGCGGCGGGAGAACAAAACACTACCAAGGAGAAGATAACTACTCGTACTCACTCAATTCATGTTCCCCAGAGAACTCGAAGCCCTGGATTTGAGGGAAGCGGTTCGGAAGCAGTGAGTGAGTGACACAAAGGACACAAAGGAAGAACAAACAACAGCAGACCTGCTGGTCCTTACGAGGCTGTTTGTGACAAGCTACACTAACTATCTAATCAAAGGTGGAAGATGAAGGACAGTAAAGGCGAAGGCTCCTCCCCACCCCCCATCCCTCCAGCCAAAGCTGGCAGGAAAGGAAAAAGAACCATGCAGCAGCATGGAAAAACTGCATGGAAATTATGTAGGAAAGAGGAAAGACCTACCATTACTGCTACCACTAACCGGGCGATAAAAGCGGACAAGGACACCAGTATTCGAAAGAACTTAACGTTATTACGACAATGAGGAATATCTTAGTTGCTGGTTGGATTCAAAATACTTGTCTAATCTATTCTTGAAGGCCGTAACTGTTGTACTATCAACGACATCACAGGGTAGAGAGTTCCAAACATTAACAACTCGATTGAAGAAGAAGTGTTTAGCTTCATGTGACGAGAATCTTTTACCACTTATCATCAAATTGTGATTTCTTCTTGTTCTATTTGATCGATCAATTGTAAAGTAATCTTCCGCATTAATATCACTGAATCCTTTAAACATTTCAAACACTTCTATTAGATCGCCTCGCATTCTTCGTTCTGATAGGCTGAATAAATTTACTTCTTTAAGCCTTTGTTCATACGATAAAATTCTCAACCTAGGAATCATCTTTGTTACTCTTCGTTGAATCCGTTCCAACTTTTCTGTCTTTTCTGTAGTAGGGAGACCAAAACTGTACACAGTACTCTAGACGGGGTCGAACCAACGAATTATAGTTTTAATATTACTTTTTCCGATTTATTATTAAAGACTCGTCCGATGAAGCCAACCAATTTGTTTGCAGTTTTAACTACCTCTGAACAATGCTGACCTGGCTTTAAATCGCTTGATATAGTGATTCCAAGATCCTTTTCTTTACTTACTGCAGAAAGTTGTTGGCCATTCATTACGTACCGAACGCGATTGTTATTTTTTCCGATGTGCAACGCTTAACATTTGTCAACGTTAAATTTCATTTGCCATTGATTGGCCCAACATGCGAGTCGATCTAGATCTGATTGTAAAGCTTCTTCGTCGAGTGTCGCAGTTACTTTACTTGAAATTTTTGTGTCATCAGCAAATTTCGATACTTTGCAAGTGAGCCCATCATCGATATCATTAACATAAATTAAGAAGAGCATGGGGCCAAGCACTGATCCTTGAAGTTCGTCGCTTCTGACATCGAGCCAGCTAGATGGAACACCGTTTAGGACTACTCTGTTTCCGCTCAGAGAGCCAGTCCACAAGCCAATTGTGAATATTACCTGAGATACCGTGCGCCAATAGTTTGCTGAGCAACCGTTTGTGGGGGACCTTATCAAATGCCTTTTGAAAATCCAGATATATGATATCTACTGATCTCCTTTCATCGAACACCTCAAAAATATTATGACAACGTTTACTACGGAAGCCATGTTGCGAATTATTTATTATATTATTTTCTTCGAAGAATTTCACCATATTATCGCGAATGATAGTCTCCATTAACTTACAAACAAAAAGGAAGGGACCCGAAGCTAAACACTTCTTCTTCAATCGAGTTGTTAATGTTTGGAACTCTCACCGCCCATCTTAAATGCTTCCCCCAATATTAGCAGGTCTCAAAGCATGTCATCCGTTTCTTCACCACTTGTTTCGCCTACTCAAACATAGCAACGTAAGTGATTCCGATGCAGTGAATGAGTGGAAGGGACCCGAGGCCTCTTTCAAGGTTTATCTGATAAGCTTCCCCCAACTTTAGCAGGTCTCAAAGCACGTCACCTGCTTCTTCACCACTTGTCTCGCCTCCTCGGGTACAGCAACGTGTGTGAATCGAGGCCTTCCCTGAATGTGTGCCAGAGGAGATTGACACTGAGGCTTGGAGGAGGGTGCAGTGTCACGCCTTTGAGTTCGTCTCGCAGTGAGTTTGACGCTTCGAGTGGGTTACCGTGTTTGCAGGCCGACAGATGGCGCGTGTGCTGGTCCTTTGTGTGTGTGTGTGTCAGGAAGCGGATCATCACGTGTAACGAGTCTACATTAACACCGATTAGTTGAAAGAGATGTGATTTATTTCAAAATACAACACTCCCTCTCATGCTAGTTGCTCTCTCTCTCTCTCTCTCTCTCAGCACACACACGCGTCACATAGCTACTTAAAGGCTCACAGCTGCTCCATCAAACTTAAATGCTCACACACTCAACACCAATACGCCGCTACGCCCGTCACTGTCGTCATTAGCCTTGAACACAGAGGCGGAGGCAATAAATCCTTGACTCGGTGGCGCCATCCGATTTCTCAATTATTAACTTCAAACACTGGCAGTGCTCATTAAGTTGGACAGGGTACAAATTCCATTCCTTTAATATATATTTAAAGAACTCAACGATCACTTTCAGCCAATCAGCATTAATAAATTAGCTATGATAAATCGAAAGAGGAGGTGAAGGACGGGAGAGAATTGGTTCGTAAGGAGTGACAGATGCAGCCTCCCAGGACTCATAAGGTATTGAAATATTGCCAAGTAACGGACTCTCTGGACCCATGATTAAATGTCAATGCCCGTCGTCTATATTTCAGCAACCTTTGATTACACTTTTCCAACACTGCTAACTTTTATACTAAGACCTATTTCAATACGAGTGCTCATTTCCACTTTTCAAACAATTCTAACTTTTATGCCAAGACCATTTTCAATACGAGTGCTCATTTCCACTTTTCAAACACTTCTAACTTTTACACTAAGAGCACTTTCAATACGTAAGCTCATTTTCACTTTTCAAACATTTCTAACTTTTATACCAAGACCAATTTCAATACGAGTGCTCATTTCCCCTTTTCAAACACTTCTAACTTTTATACTAAGACCATTTTCAATACGAGTGCTCGTTTCCACTTTTCAAACACTTCTAACTTTTATGTACTAAGACCAATTTCAATACAAGTAAGTGCTCAATTCCACTTTTCAAACACTTCTAACTTTTATGTACTAAGACCAATTTCAATACAAGTAAGTGCTCATTTCCACTTTTCAAACAGTTCTAACTTTTATGCTAAGACCAGTTTCAATACGAGTGCTCATTTCCACTTTTCAAACACTTCTAACTTTTATACTAAGACCAATTTCAATACGAGTGCTCATTTCCACGCTAATTAGTACTCTTGAAACTTATAAGAGTATATGTATTGTTGTTAGCGTCCTCGTGGCTCCCAGAATTATGAATATATCCACTTGCTACTCTGCTTCTCACCCACTTCTAACTTTTCAACTTAGACCAACTTCAGTCCGTACGCTTAGTTCCACGTTAAGTAATAATCTTTAAACTTAAAATGAGTCTATTGGCCGTATTACTAAACATTTCTTCGCCCAAGTACACCTATTTGACAAGGCTTTCATAGGAGTTTCGGGCATTTCCAGGTGCAGTTTTATGGCCCTTCTTTTGTGCCAAGAACCTAAAGAAACACTCATTACAACCCAATTGATCGCCTCTTTGACCTTTAGAAATAGCTGATATGAGAACCGCAAGTGTCTTATGATACCGCCCTACCTATTTTGTCATGTACCGTCCATGAGTCTCCCAGAAGCATGAATCTCGCCACTTGCTTCACAAAGACACGCTTCATTACGCTAAGTTATAATCTTGAAACGTGATAACAAGTGTATGTGTATTGGTATGTAGAATCAACGAAGCTCCCAGAAACATTAATCTACCCCACTCGCTTCTCTGTTTCGGCTCTGGTCCACATGCATCACGTCTGGCCATAACGATGACGCGGGCGGCGGGCGGTGTGGGCGGCCGAGCCATTCAGTGTGTCTCGTCCATCTCCTCGGCGGGGCTCCGGGTTCCCTTGCTTTATAAATGGTCAGGTATTTGTGTGTTGTATTATATGAAAACCCGTACTTTAAAACGGTAGAATATTCGCCGAAAATGAGGATATTTAAAATTATTACGTTAATTAGAGCATGGAATTAAAATGTCACGACCACACTCTCTCTCTCTCTCTCTCTCACATGCAGCCAACAAACACAACTATCACCATCAATACTGCCCGGCGCGTCACAGCACGCATAACCACGCTGCTCGCTGTCACGCCCGCCTCGCTGCGCCACTCCTCGGAAGCAGCGGCGACAGCAGATTGACTGGGCTCCCACTTTGAAGCCACACTCGACATGCTTCCCAAAGAGCCTTGAAGCGCCGCTCTTTATGTCTGTCACCAAAAGGATGCCTATTAACTAACTGCCGCCAGTAATCGTTTATTTGGTCGTCAGCTTCACGAAAGACTAGAGCCCTATTAGCCTGTGTCCGTGTGCGTATAATGACATGCGGGTGAAATTAAGTAATATGCCTCGGACTGGTCCATTAGCATGCAGCGGCCCTGTCGGTGCACGAGTCTCCGGGTCACTGGTTCAGAAAGGTTTGTCACAGCGTTGCAACTTGATTCACATAAGAGAGCAATTTAGCGATTCAGCATCCGCGCTGCACATCCACTCCCCACTCCACTTCCTCCTTCAGTGTTGTCTATCACTAATTATGCAGCATGAATAACACATCTTAACACCCTCCTCCTCCAACACTACTGAACGCAAGATACACTACACACGCCATGCACCTCCGCCAGTCATTTTTATCACCAGTAATAATCTTGTACGAAATTCGACCCCTTTCCTTTACATTCTTCATCCAAACATCTATAATTATTCATATATTACTGTACCCGATAGACCCATCCCTTTGTATACTTAAGGACCCTATGAAAAGCACCTCAATTCATCTCTATTAAAACACAAACACACCATAACATGACGCGACGTTCCAGTGGTGATGCGCCTCGCCACCACCAGCCAGGAGCTCCTCGACACGCCAACTCAGCTCCAGGCGTACAGTGAGGCGCCTAGAGTTTTCTTGCTCATGAGTTGCTTGTTCTTGGCCCTCCGGGAGTCCAAGGAAGCGCTGCTGAATAACAACAGGTCGAGACGTCGTGGAGAGCCTCGCACTATCCCTTCGAAGAGGAAATGTCTGGAGACAAAAGCAGCGACGCAATAATGATCGAGCATAAAATGAAATTCAGCACTGCACTGGAAATCAAGATGGCTCCTAAAGAGACAAAAGACGCGTCTGCTTCGAGGAATTTCTGCCCCGCGTCGCCTCCAGCCTCCGGGTCGCCCCAATGACGAGTCGAAGTTGTCGTGTCTCCCGAGAGTCAGGTAACGAGAAGCTGTCCTCCGCCGCTCCCTCTGACCTCCCCCTTCCTCCTCCCTTTCCGACAGCACGGAGCTCGTCGTCCTCAATTTGACGAAATGAGAATGAGGCAGGGAGAGAAAAAAACTGCTGATGAGTTCCTGATGTGTCCCACTTCCCGCCGCTGCAACGCCGCCATGTAGGGGCGCCGTCTATTAGTGCCACTCGAAAGTACCACAACCAGGAGTACAAATAATAATTACTACTGAAAATACTTCCTGTCACTGGGCACAGACGAGCGAGGCAGCACAGCACAGCACCGCACGCCCCGCCGCCGCACAGCCCTCATCGTGCCGCTGCCGCTGCTTCCGGGAAAGGAAGAGGCGATAATGCGTCCCGGCGGGCGTCTCGCGATGTGTGTATCGGATAGTATGTTGCCAAGCGATTCCTCAGTCGTCGTTATTGAGAAAGTGGAGCACGTAACGAGAAACAAGACACATATATGTAATACAGTGCTCTCTCTCTCTCTCTCTCTCTCTCTCTCTCTCTCTCTCTCTCTCTCTCTCTCTCTCTCTCTCTCTCTCTCTCTCTCTCTCTCTCCTATAAACATTCATTTGTTCGTCTGTGCCTTCCATGTCATTCTCTTTGTTCCCTCCTCTCCCTATTCTTTACGCCGCGCTAACTACTTTCCTACACCCAATTATTTCCTTGGTCGAATTTTCCCGCAACTCCTTTCAGGCTTCCCTCACGCCTTTTACGTACCACTATTACCGCCTCCCGTATTCCCTCAACGTTTTTTCAGCCTCTTCAGTGAATTTATATTTATGTTCCGCTCTCTTTATAGTGTAAGCTATTCATTATGTTATGTGCCCAGGAGTAGTACGTCGAGTCCAACTTTTAAGAAGCTTCTACCTTATTTGACTATTTGATCTTCTTAGCGACCCTTTTCAGATTTCAATCTTGGACTTCGAAGCCCTGAATACGTAGCTTTTACTCCCTTTCCCAATGCCTCTACTCAGTTTAATTATTCTACACCTAATGCGTCCCCTTCCTTCATCATGTCTCCCCGGCACACCTGTTCCCTTACCGGTATACCATTAAGACTCGCTCATATACATCCTTCATTACCTGCACCCTCTGATTTCCCTCCTCAATCTGTTCCTTTCACTCTGTTCCTTCCTCCTCTGTACCACTTTCATTCGCCCGTCCTCTTCCTTGTGCCCTCTGTCCCTTAATTAATTCATCCCCATTACACTTCCATCCGTCCTCTGCATCCTCTAACCCTTCATCCTTTCTTACCTTTTGTAACTCCAATCGTCCTATCCATCCTTTGACCTTTTCCTATTCACTGTTCCCACAGCACCCTCTTACCTTTATACTCCCCTCAGCCTCAAGCATCTCTTGTCCCCTCTGTCCCTTCCCAACACGTGTACTTGCTCTCCTCACATGTCAGACGTCGTTATCTTCCTCAAATCCTCCGAGGAAAAAAACTTGTTTATTTCTGGAAGATGAAAATATATCATCTCGTTCTTTCAAACTCACATCCCTTTCTCCAGCTTCTTGGAATCTTGCTCTTAACTTTCCTAGACCTGAGTGGACGATGATGTGTGGGAACGCTCATGTGTCTTGAAGACGGATTCCTCTTGTTTTGGAGTGATGCTTGTTCACATGTCATGATTCATAGTGTTGTTCGGTGCTACATTTCTCTTTCCTTTAATGTTCTAATTTTTTTCTTCAGATTTTAATTTTTTTTCGTTCATGGTTTTCACTACGATCTAACAGTTTCATTTTAGGTACTGCCCATAGCGCCGGTAGGGTTTCTTGAGGGATCTCTTGGACGACCCCAGCCCGTTAGTGGCACAGGCGAATTTAATTCATAGTGGCTGCCGTGATATACGACTCTTGCCTAGCCCATGCTAGCCCCCGGTGCTCCTCTTGACCGAAGTCGCTGAGGATAGGGTTGACTGAAGATCTGGTGCCATGTGTTTTCACCTCAAAATCTTTACCCAGTGACTCCTCCCTTCCCTTGTACCTGTAAAACTTATATCCAATACCTTCAACCCTCCGACGCACCAGTAAACCCATTCTTCCCTGCTCTTCCCTCATCTCTTCCTTTACCCATATAATTCTAACCAGTCTCAATATTTCTCCAACTTCTTCCTCAATCATACTTCTATCCCGGATCCCTCCCATTGAACATATCCCTTCCCCTCTTCCAGCCAGCCTTCCTTCGTCTTTATATCCTCCCTTTTGTCACCCACGCGCTGGATCTAAGCAAACATTGACGGCTAAGATAAATGCGGGCCGTCCTGCCGCCTTCTCCCTCCAAGGATATATGATAGGAAAAAATAGACAGTGAAAATAATCCGGTTCGTCAATATGCCTCTGATTGCACTTTTAATAAAGAAACTGGGGATATATGACGCTGGATATTATTTTCCGGGAAGACTGGAAGAGAGCAGCAGGGGAGAGAGGGTGAATGGAGAAGTGAAACGAGAGGAGAGGAGAGAAAAGAGAAGCAGGAGAGAGGGTGAATGGAAGAGCGGAACAAAAGGAAAGAGAAGAGAAGAGAAGGGAGGTACGAGTTGCATGGAGTTATATACACGTTCAAACCACACGTAGCTCGGCCTCAGTAAATGTTGAAGGCAGTGGAAGTGTTGGTCGGTGAAGGCCATTCGACAATGTGATTTTTTTTTCTTGTATAGTAAAGGAGGCAGCTCCAGGGGAAAAAAAAAAAGTAAAGAAGCCCGCTTATCGCTGCTCCTATGAAAGAGAGTAGGCTAGTAAGTAAGGAGTGGACAAAAGAGGTCAATATGAAGGGAAGCATAACGTAGAATACCTAGAAACAGGCACTAAGATGGAGCAGCGAATATTACTTCCTGCAGATAACGGAGACGCTCAAATGAAAAATGAGTTAGATGGGGTGGGACCATACCACTTCTATTCTTTGCAGCAAGCTTAAAATAGATTTATAATAAGTTTAATTGAGGGATTCGTGGAATTCATATAGGAAATGAATGCCACATTAAACTTCCATTTGCGGATGGTACTGTTCTTTTCAACTCAAGCATATAATGTAAGAACTAAGAATTTGTATATTTTGGACAAATGATACAAACAAACTTCTCCCAAGAAACGAAAATAAAAAGGAGTGTCAGACTAGGTTGGAGAGCTCTCGGAAAACAAGGTAATATGTTGGCAGGTTCCTCAGCGTTGTGCTTAAAGCGAAGTGTTGTCAATCAGTGCATTTTCCCTAATACGATAAAGGGGTCACAGACATTGAAAATAACAAGAACTCTGGAAAGGAAACTGTGAACTGCGTACAGGGGGATAGAGATAAACTGAAAAACATATGAAACGTCAATTGTCACATATGAAGGAGAGAGGCAAAAAGATGGACAAAAAGTGACAGACTAGACAATAAGTGATACAAAAAGACCCCAAGGGAAGGCCGTTCAGCAGATGGTGCAATGAAAGAAGCTAACAGAAGGTGCACATCAAAATTGGACACTGGATGCTCTCGACAGATACGAATGGAAGCACTTGGAAGAGGCCTATGTAATGAAGTAGAATGATACAGGCTAAAGATAAAGGTGATGACAATGGTGATAAAAATGATGTTTGTACAGCTAGAGGAATTCATTAAAGAGATAGATAAGCTTAAGAAAACGGTCACCTTGTTCAGATAATATTTTAGGGTTGTAGCTGAAAGGAAAAAAAATAGCAAATGTATATGCAATAGATGCAAACACGATCGCCAGTTTTAAAAGGAGGTTGGATAAATTTATGGATGGGAAAGGGAGTTGATGAATGACTTATTTTGAAAACCTATTATGTGCAAGCCGCCTGACCTCTTAAATCTCAATATTCTTCTTTTTCCTTTTATAAGAGAGAGCGTGTGTGCGTGTATGTGTGTGTGTATGTGTGTGTGTGTGTGTGAGAGAGAGAGAGAGAGAGAGAGAGAGAGAGAGAGAACGAGAAAGAGAATGAGAAACCTGAGAACTACGGCGAGTGTCTTGCTCATATTGTCTGGATACTGCTAATTTCTCCTCTGACAAACGACCCTTGAATAAAAAAAAGAGTAAAGAAAAGAGTAAAAAAAACACTTGTATTCCATCCTAGTAGCTCACACGGCGTCTAAGTTCATCATCTCAACTCTTTGATCCGAAACTGCAGAAAAATATACTGATGAAAAAATCGGAGAGGGCGTCTGAGGAGCCCGGGACGAAAAATACCTTGATTGAATTTGAAACAGCTAGCCAATTAAGGGGCGGCGTTACCTTGACTCAGATACCGACAGACAGACAGACACACATAGACAGACGGATAAAGAGATGTAAAAAATGATAGGCAGGCGGACTGAGAAAGGCAGAGACAGACACACAGGAAAAAAACACTAATAGACAAGAAAGTAGGAGGGTAGAGAGAGACACAGACAGACAAACTGACAAACAAAATCAGACATACAGACACACTGGCAGACTGAGAAAAGACACAGACGACAAAAAGAGATAATAAACACAAATAGACAAGAAAGGGGGAAGAGAAAGACAGAGACAAACTGGCAAACAAAAACAGACAGACAGACAGAAAGACGACCACATGGAAACACGAAAACAGACAGACGAACACACACATGAAAAAAAAGAAATGATGACATATACAGACAGACAGGCAGACAAACGGACACAGACAGAGGAACAGGCAAATTACAGACAGAATAACACACACACACACACACACACACACACACACACACACGTCAAGGCGACATCAGAGGAATACTATCTTGATTGTCCCCCGGCGATGGAAATAAGCTCCTGCCTCCTGGGGATGGTGACACAGGAACCACCAAAAGCTGACTCGAGAGGAAACACAATGCCTGCCGTGAAGCTGAACTCTTACACGTAGCATCCCTCCAACTGCCTCACCGCCATCACCATCACCAAGAACAACAACAACAACAAAAAATAATAAAAAGAAAAAAAAATAGAATCATGAAAAGAACGCCTCACATCTTAATAATCTTTCCCCCTCAGGTCATAGAAACACATTTACTTTGACACATTTTTAACTTAATTCCATACTCTTAACATCACCCCAACTGCCTCACCACTGTCACCATTAATACAAATAATATGAGAATAAAATCATGGAAAAAGAGCGCTTCACATCTTAATAATCAATCTTCCTCTTCAGATTATAGAAATACGATTAATTTGACATACCGATTTTTTTTTCTCTCTCTTAACTTAATTCCTTACTCTCATGCTCACTGCCTCATACATCACCATCAACAACAACAAAAAAAGACAAAATTCAATAAAAAAAAACGCCTCACATCATATTATTAATCTTCCCCCTCGAGTCACAGAAATACAATTACTTTGACTAAACGGTTTTTTGTTTTCGTTTATCTTTATTCCTTACTCTTAGCATCACTCTCTGCCTCAACACCATCACCATCAATACAAATTTAATGACAAAAAAAAAAAAAAAAGAGAACGCCTCATGTTAACACTTCCCCTTTCACGTCATAAATATAATTACTCTGACAAATCGTTTAACCCGGTAGCTGCGGGGATCATGTTTCTTACAGGCCCCTCTAAGTGAGAAAAATGAGAAAAAAAATCATCACTCACGCAAACCATTTCATAATATATATCAACGCATTTGTGATTCTTTTTCAACTTAATTTCTTTCGCTTAGCATCACTCTCTGTGCCTCCCACCATCACCATCAATACCGTCATCACCATAAAAAAATCATAAAAAAAAGAACGCCACCTGTTAACACAAAAATATAATTACTTTGACAAAACGGTTTTTTTTTAATCTCTTAACTTAATTCCCTAGAGCTTGTTATGCTCCATGCCCGTTTCTAAGTCTCTATTTTTCTCGTCCTTCGTTTGTTTTGTTAATCCTGTCCACCTACTGACCCTATATCAATATTTGCTACATGATACTTTTCCCTTTTCAACTTTGAAGTTTAAAGTAATACCTCACAATAAGTACTTTTTCTCATACTTCTTTTTATCTATATTTTTATTAATCCTATGCACCTACTTACTCTATCTCATTCTTTGCTACGCGTGACTTTTTCCTTCTTAACTAACGACTCACAAAATATTCCTCAAAGTTCTTTTCCTCAAACTTTCTTTTTATAAATTTCAATCTTTTCTTCCTTCTATTCTTTTCCCTCTCTGCTTGTCCAACCCTCGGGCCTGTTTCTCCTCCTCCGGGTCGATTTCCTTTTGTTACAGCTTCTGCATGATATGTTTTGCGTTTTCCTCTCAACTCCTATAACTTTTCTCTATCATTCCTCCCTCTCTCTATTAATTGCGTTCCCTCTCTCTCTCTCTGTCTCTCATATTTCCTTTTAAAACTGCTCTTCTCTAAAGGTGATTGCTCCGTGAAATAAAAATACGTTCCTTGCCCTTTCTCGTATAAGCTCCTCACTTCCACTTCTCAGATTTTCCTTCTATTTTTCTTTCATTCTGCCTCCTCGCGCCTCCTCTGCCTCAAGGTCTCTCTCTCTCCCTCTCCCCTCCGCCCCCTCTCTCTCTCTCTCTCTCTCTCTCTCTCTCTTTCTGGGTTTTCTGACGTGGCTTGTAATCAGCGACGTGTAATGGAGAGTTCCGGTACAGCGAGTCTCTTGTGTCGCGAAGGTGCATCCGGGTGTGTGGGGAGGGCGCCTTTGTCCGCAGCATCGGCCCTCTTTCCTCCTCTTATCTTCTTCCTTATGCTTCTGTTGCTGCCTCCCCTTCCTGGTTGTCATGTTTGTGTTTCTCTTCCTCCTGTTTGTTTCTGTTCTTCCAGTTCTTCCACTGTTACTTCCTTATCCTCTTATTGCTGTTTGTTTCTGTTCCTTTTTTTCTTCCACCTATATTTTCTTCTCCTTCTAGCTCTCCTCCTTTGTCTTCTTTTTTCTCTCACTTTCTTCGTTTTCATCCTTCCTTTTCTTCCATCTTCCCTTCCTTCTCCACCTTCTGGTTATCCTTTTCTGTTTTCTCCTTCCTTCTCCTTTTCTTTTCCTATTTCTTCTTTCTCCTCTTGTGCTTCATCGTCGTCAAGGTCAGTTTTCTTTTCTTGTGGTCGTTGCTAATATCATTTCGTCTTCATCTTGTTTTATTACCGCCCGCAAAAAAAAAAAAAAAATTGCGGAAGGTATTGTTTTCAGTTGTGTAAATTGTTTTTATTTTTTTGTTGTTGTCTGTAACGCGATAACTTTTCAACCATTACAGCTAGGATGTTGAAACTTCATAGGTGGACAACTAATGGCCCCACACAGGACAAGTACGATTTTCAATGTCAAAGGTCAAGGTCACCGAGGTCAAAAATAAAACCGGCACGAGTTTTGATAAGTGAAACAGGGCAGGACCTCGCCCAAGACTTAATTTCATATTTTCACATTTTGAGTACTCCGACCAGAGGGTGTTGGCAGCAGGCGGTTTGCACTCGTTAGTGTCCAATGTCTAGTTTCTGTTTCTTATCATTATTACTATTCCCCTTCTCGTTATTTCTCCTTCGCTTCGCTGGTTGTTTTCTCGTCTTCGTGGCTTCCTTCCTCTTCCTGC
>NW_026111685.1:342500-400000 GCF_024679095.1 Eriocheir sinensis
AACTACCGCCGGGCTCAGGAAACCACCCATGGAAACCTTATAACTTCAGCGAGAGCCTTTTAAATAGACGGACCAAGGCTTAGAAGAGTTTAATTATGTATGGACCTAAGAGGAGAATAAGAAGAGCCTAAGAGGAGCCTGCGAAGAGCGATGGACCGCCAGTGTTAAGGATTGTGAGTACGGATTGAGGGTCAGTAATCTCAGAAGCTTCCACCACATGTCAACAATTTCCAAAAGCCGAAAAGAAGGTTGATCGGGTTTTCATGAGTGTTTTTTCACGTTCATGGTGTAGAAGAAGGGTCAAACTACCACCAAGGTCATAAAAGTACCCCAGGAAATGCCCGAAACGCCTATGAAACCCTTGTCAAAAGTCTTCTTCCTCTCACGTCAACTACTTCCAAAGATCGAAAATAGGACTGATCTGGTTTTCATGAGTATTTCTTTACGTTCATGGTGTAGAAGAAGGGTCAAACTACCACCAAGGTCATAAAAGAACCCCAGGAAATGCCCCGAACTCCTACGAAACCCTTGTCAAATGTGTTCTTCCTCTCACGTCAGTCCGGTTTTCATGAGTGTTTTTCAACGTTCATGGTGCAGAAGAAGGGTCAAACAAAAATCGGGGTCATAAAGGTACCCCTGGAAATGCCCCAAACTCCTACGAAACACTTGTCAAACGTGTGTAGTTGGGGACCGAAAAGATTAGCCTGACATCCCCGCAGCCACTTCCTCAAAACTCTCTCAATCACTTTGCCCGTTTTACTGTTTCTCCGTTAGTGAGGAGAAATACTAAACACGCGTCGATATGCTTCAGGCCTTCCTCGTCAGTCTGCTTGTTATGTCTAGTGTCTGTCTGTGGGGAACAAACACGAAACAAACATGTATATACGCCAGGATATTGTTTTGTTATTATTGTCTGTTTGTCCGTGTCCGTCTTTGTTCTCTGTCTTTCCCTCTATCTATCTGTCTATCTCTCTCTTAGTAGCATTCTCCAGGTCTCGGATATTACTAACTTCCTTTCTTGTCTCTCTCTCTCTCTCAGTAGTATTCTCCAGGTCTCATATATTGCTAACTTTCTCTCTCGTTTTTTTTCTCTCTTCTTTATTTCCTTCCTTCCTCGTGTTGTTGTCTCCTCCTGCCACGCACATCCCTTCCTGTCTAGACCTGGTGCCTTTCTTTTCCATCTCCTCCTTGCTGTGTGTTATTTTCCTCCTCCTGCCTCGTCTTCCATTCCTCCATCCACCTGTTGCCTTCGCCTCTCCTCTCCTTTATCCGTTGTTCTTGTTTTCTTTCCCTTCTGGCTTCTCTCTCTCTCATGGACAGTATCGGCCAAGCGGTTCATTGAGACATTCCGGGAAGAGACTTGGAGCGGGAGCAGACACCCTAACACTGGGCCGTACGAGGAACAGGCAGCGGGAGGCCATTCGACTGGGCGCGTAACGAGGCTCCCTGCGCTAACGACCTCGCGTGCTCAACAGTTCCCGGTGTAAGATGAGGAGAGAATACGGAGCCGACTTATTTCTATATCTATCTGCGATGTATTGAATATGATTGCAATGTTGAGTGTGATAGTTTTTTTTTTTTGTGGTGTTGATCTTGGACGAGGTGGATTTTTTTGGATAGGCTAAGTTTTGTGTGTCTGTCTTACATGCTGGGTTGAAAAATGTGTGTGTGTGTGTGTGTGTGTGTGTGTGTGTGTGTGTGTGTGTGTGTAAGTAAGTAAGTAAAGTAAGTGTCCGTCTTTCATGCTGGGTTGAAAAATATGTGTGTGTGTGTGTGTGTGTGTGTGTGTGTGTGTGTGTGTGTGTGTGTGTGTGTGTGACTTTGTTTTTCCATTCTGCAAACAGCACAAAGATAAAGCGATCTCTTCCTTCTTCCTTCTTCTCCTCCTCCTCCTCCTCCTCCGCCTCCCGCACCTCCGCCTTCCATTCTCATCTTCCTTCCAGCGGGAGGTAATTAGCCTCTTGTCACTTCACACCTGCAGGAGATGATGATGATTCCCGGCCTAATGAGTAAAGATGAAAGGTGTGTGTGTGTGTGTGTGTGTGTGTGTGTGTGTGTGTGTGTGTGTGTGTGTGTGTGTGTGTGTGTGTGTGTAATAATAATAATAATAATAATAATAATAATAATAATAATAATAATAATAATAATAATAATAATAATAATAATAATAATAATAATAATAATAATAATAATAATAATAATAATAATAATCGGTTTATCAAGTGATTGGAGCTGTTAAGCTGAAAATATACAGATTAAAATACAATGTTGAAATAGTGAAATATGAAAGGGGTATAGGGGGTCTATGGTTTACATTGTGGGAAAGTTGTGATGAAATAGAAGAGGGCGGGAGGGGGAGGGGGGGGGGGTGGAGTGCAGTGCGTTGGTGCGAGAGGTGGTGTCGTCTTCCGGGTGGCGGGTCAGGTGTAAGGCCCCAGGTCAACCCCAGGTCAAAAACGGTCAGGTCGCAGCTGATGGCGGGGATGCAAATAGAGGCGGTGTCGGCCGTCACTCAGCTTATGGGCTTAGCGATGACCTGCTAATCCATGCAGCCGGCGAGACAAGATGGGGAGAGGCGGACCGAGCGGCAGTAGGCGTGGGAACGTCTATCGTCTGCACTGCCTTGTATGGTGAGCGGCGTGCCGATTGCCCCAACAATGGCCCCGCCTGAGTGACGGGCCTCAACACTGCACTGCACCTGAACCGACTTATCCCAGCAGTATGATGGTCGGGCGGGAGGACCTGGGGCGTCGGTGGATGGTAGGGCTGCGTCGGCGTCACACTGGCCATTTCTGCTCCTCAGTGTCTTCACGGCACCACAAACGCACTGCACTCACTGTCTGTCACCATGATTAAGCTTGATGTCACAAAAGTTTCTGACGATGTTTTTTTTTTTTGATGAAAAGGGAGAGGGGGATGTAGGGGAAGGGGGGAGGCCAACAGGCTGGCCCCGGGCTACTTCATTCGGAGCGCCGTGACCCACGACTGACCTCGGTCAGGTCGATCAGGTGTGTGTGTGTGTGTGTGTGTGTGTGTGTGTGTGTGTGTGTGTGTCAGCTTACTAGGGTTATAACTTTTTTCAACAACTTAATATTCCTGTACCCTAATTCGAGGAAGTTTAGCCTCAATACAAAAAAAAGTAATAACTGTCATATCACATACTAATGAAAAGGCAGCCCCAAAACCTAAAAATCGATTTTTCCATAGGTAACTATCGCATATTGCATGTAACAGGCTTACAATAAGCTCTCACCATAACTGTTCTAGTAACTGTAGATGTATTGCTGTTCATTGCTTAAAATAAATCAAGGTTGCAATCTGTCTTTGTTCCTGCAGGCGGCACACAGCTCCTGTCTTACGCTTATTGCATGCTCTGCGCACTCATTACTTCTTGCTCAGTGTGTTCTTGTTGTCATGAGTACGGGTCTTGGGCACGGATGGCTCTTGCTTCAGGTGATTTTCGTATGGGTTCAATGCTGTTTTGTAGGGAGTCAATATTTCTGACAAGTTCTTGAGGTCAGTTTTATTGTGCATCTGATTTGTAAACCAATAATCTGCCCAGTAGTACGAACTGAACCTGCATGCCTTCTCCCAAGCCTTCCTTGCTGTAGCAATATAAATGAACGCAAGGATACCTAGAATGGCTCATGAATTCCACCTCGCATTGTTAACATACGGAAATTGCTCTTTTTCTTCAAAGAATCTAAACACCCGCATTATATGGTACGATAATTATCTCTTCATCCTGATTTATCAATGATCTTTGTTGCATCAATAAACTTCGCCTTCAGTTCATCATAATTCTTCATCAGTTGGGACAAAAATGGGTGTTTGAAATTTGGAGAACTAGTGATAACAACAAGATCGCCGACCATAACCAAACGGGGAATGCTAACCAGAACGTGTTGCTGACAACTGATAAATTGCGGTTTGCAGTTACTTTTCTTTAAGAGCATTTGCTGCAACGTGACAACAATTTTACTCCTTTCCCCGTGTTAGCGCTTATGTCCGCAGCGACCATCTTTATTGCATTCCGTAAGTTGTAGTCATCAATAAAGTTTGCAATTCCTCCATCAATAGATTCAGCCTTGTCACCTTTCAAACACAATGCATCCAATCCTCTTTTATTTTTTATTCATTTTAAAGCACTACTACTTTATACTCATTTACTTCAATGCGCTTTCGATCGAGACGTAAAGACAAATCTTCCCCCTGTAATCTTTCAGTCACCTTCTCCTTTAATTTAGTAGACTCATGGCTCTTTGAAGTTTAAATTGCTATTTGCCTTAGTGTTGAAATGTCACTGCCATCAAGTGACAACTGGTTGCATTATTTAGCAGCTTGACTTGTTGATGCTCCCGTGGACGTCACCAAGGTTGGGTGCGACTTTACTTTTGTTGTATTTTCTGGTCAGTAGAAAAGTACTCTCATCTTCCCCTTTATACTCGCTCTCTTTTGATTGAATTCCACTACCACAAAAAGCATGATCGTAAGATGTTCATGCTGAGGCTGTTTCAGCAGGCATTTTTTTTTTTATTTATTTATTTAAGGCGGCTTCTCCGCTGCTGCCTGCTCCTGTCGGCTGGATGAAGCCCGGCACGACGCAGTGGAAGACGGTGCCGTCATGGTAACCCTCAGGGCGAATCGTTTTTCCACTTGCTACTTAACCTGTAGAGTGCGCCACATCTCTGCTCTCCACTTGAAGGTGGTACAGTTGTTTGTCTTCAGAGAATAACCATTGGCCATTTACTTTAAGGACAGCAAGGTAATACATAAGATTAACGAATTTTCTGGAGTTACACTAAACAGTTAAAGAAAGTTCAAGGCAACTCCTGAAGTTCTTAACAGGTCTAAAATGTTCTTAAAAGTTCTAAACAGTTCTAGCGAGTTCTATTATTTATGAGTAGTAACGAAACTGTGGTGACTATTTTTTTATTTTATTTGGGGTGACATTTTTTAAAAACTGAAACTAGGGTTATCTTCACTGTTTTTAAGGAAAGGCTCATCGAGTTATGATACGGTAGATCCTTTAATTAAAAGTACGTCAAAAAAGCTATAACCCTTAAGCTCACACTTTTTACTCCAGCACGCCACTCATACAGCAATGATAAGAAATAAGGACGAAAAGAAAAAAAAAATTTCATCCTAATTTTCGCTAGTCTTACTCCACTGACTCCTCTTATCCATACTGATTGGTTTTCATCATTAAAATCACCCCTTTCTCCTCCTTCATCTTGTTACTCGCACAGCATTTCCTCCTCCTTGTCTCACTTTATCTTTACCCAGCTAACCCTTTTTCTCAGGGAACCATTTGATATGTTTTTGCTAATGTTCCTATCAATATACCCGACACTGAACTGTAATATGATTGAGGGGAGAAGCTCGGGTGAACACACACACACACACACACACACATACACACATAAACACAAACACACACACACACGCAAGCTTACACTATCGACCTATCTAGTTATGTATCTATATTTCTTTTTTTCTCTATAAATTGATATACGTATAATCTATATCTATCTATTTATCTCCCTCTTTGTCTATCTATCTATCTATCTATCTATCTAAAATCTGACGGGGTGCGACCAAAAATAGAAGGCAGCAAGAGCGAAGGCGAAGACGAAGACAACAAAGTAGCAAAACAGCGCGCGTACGAGGCGAGGTGAAGGCTCCGAGGCGTCACAAGGGAGGGAAAGTTTCAGCTCAGGTCTGGGAAAATTGGACGGTTTTGAGAACTGGAAACATCGAGAACACAAGAGGATTTGCGATGAAAGGAGGAGGAGGTAAGAATAGAAGGCTTGATGCAATGAAGTGTTGGAGGCGATGGAAAGCTGGAGGATTTGATGCCGAGGGAAAACATTTGAGGTTCGAGGAATTGTTTGCTCCAAGAATATACGATTCGAAGTTCTTGGGAAACAATGTGTGAATAAGTTCAAAAACAGAAACTAGAGGAGGAGAGAAACGGACATTTTAGATGAGTGAAAATGTTTTAGAGAAAATGTAGTGTGCAATGAAAATTTAGGAATACTATATATACAAGTCAAAATTAGGAGGAGTTTATGATTGATATTGATGATACTATTACTACATTTCTTCTACTACTACTACTACTACTACTACTACTACTACTACTACTACTACTAGCAATACATTCTTAACATGAAAGGTGAACAAAACGTAGAAGAGAATAAGAACAGCAACATTTCAAGGCATGGGACGTGACACACACACACACACACACACACACACACACACACACACACACACACACACACACACCGCTGCTTGCCCCTATCTCTACACACCCAGTCGCTCCAAGTCGCCAGCGTGATGACCAGTGTAGAGAAATGCTTGATTATGACCTGCCTGTCAGTGTTGAATGCATGCAAAGGCGCGGATCGGAGTGGACAGCCGGATACCCGAAGCGGACACACACGACAGACACACAAGCCGGCTAACCCGAATGAGTGACGGAAGCAAATCAAGTATGAATAACCGCCCGCCGGCCTCCACGTGTGATGAGTTAGAGGCTGAAAAAAGTTATATTTGTTAGAGAGTTGAATGAGAATAGGTCAGTAAAATAATAATGGTAAGAGTGATTGAAGTATATGAGGAAAATAGGGAACGGGGGCAGTAGGGTGATTTAATTTATCTATTTTTGCATCGTGTACTCTGAATGTGTGTGTGTCTGTGTGTGTGTGTGTGTGTGTGTGTGTTTCATAAGTCAGAGTGAAACTGTTATAGCAGGAGACGACTATCTCTCTCATCGGTCAATTATTCTTTTTTATCTTTTTTTTCATCACGTATCCATCAGTTCAACAAATGGATCTATCGTGTGTGTGTGTGTGTGTGTGTGTGTGTGTGTGTGTGTGTGTGTGTATACTATAAAGCTCAATTGCACACTTAACTGATAAAGGATGGGAATATATTTTAACACATTTGTCCGTATTGCATTCTCTCTCTCCTAGTGACAGTCGTCCGGTAAACTTGTGTAATGTTGGTCTACTTTTAAACACTAGGCTCTCTCTCTTCCTCCTCTTCGTCCAGTTCTCAGCTTATCTCTCTCTATCTTGAATATTTAACACCAGAAGAACTGATAGCAACCAAACGGTCACGTCAAGATCCTAAAACATTCACTAAACACGACAATTTTCTCTGCACGAGTATTTTATCAGAGAAAATAATACAATGTCCAATTACTTGAACTACACGTGAGCGGTGTTTTTACATGCAAGTATCCCCTGTGACATTTACGAATGAATATATTTTCTGCTGATGGCATATGCCCGTTCCCACGTCTTTTCTTCGCTTCTAATACTATTAAATAAAGTATCATTATCAGTCATCAACTAGAACATCAAGCGAGGAATGTGATGTCACACAGATAACAGCCTTTTTTTTCTTTTCTTTCGTTTACTCCATTACCCTCCTTTTTCGAGTCATGCATGCATCTGACATGTTTGCCGGGGGCTGTGAGCTGCCACCTGGTTTTGAACTATCATAACTTTTTTTAATATTATTGTCAGAATCTGTATATCTGAGAAAATGAAGGAAGTTTTTTTCTCAATTAACATATCACGTGTCATGTTCAGCCAGTGCACCTCTACCTGCTATCCATCAACATAGTCAAGCGGTAGATAGTTTTCTCAATTAACATATCACGTGTCATGTTCAGCCAGTGCATCTCTACCTGCTATTCCATCAACACAGTCAAGAGGTTTTCTCCGCCCTCACTTTACGGTCGGCATTGTCACTCGCTTCTGCCTCTCACATTCCAAAGGTCATAAAGGAAATCCGTCGAGTTCTAATAAGTAGAACCTCCTCTCACATTTCAAAGGACAAAAACAGAATCAGTCGGGTTCTAATGAGTGGTATTTTATGTTCATGATACAGGAGAATGGTGAAAATACAACCAGGGTCATAAACTACCCTTGGATATACCCCAAGCTCCTATGAAAGTCCTGTCTTGCTTGGGCGCCGAAATGTTGAGGGAAATGGCCATACCTCACGCGGTCCCGGGCTGAGCAACGACCCTTCTGTGACCGCTAATGGTCCTATCAACAACTCGTGCGTTAGGTCCCTTACACACTGCTGCGGGCTAAGGTTTACTCCACATACACATTAGCAGGAACATACTCCTTTTTTTTTGTATTTTGATGTTGAATTATGAATATTTCGAATTTGATTATTTTGTTTTTTTGATATTGAACTTTTGCGTTGAATTTTTTATTTTTCATTTTTTTATTTTGTATTTTCGGGTTTGGGATTTTTGTATTATGAATTTTTGGATTTTGGATTTTTGGATTTTTGGCATTACGATTTTTGCTCTTCCATCCAAAGCAAGTGAAGTGAATCGAGTGACGAGTTTGTCTTTTGGGGAGCGAGAAGGACGTCGTGCTTAACCTTCAAGAGTCTTCCCAGAGCAACCACGGACACTGCACAAACATAATACATCTTGCCGGTCGCTATATATTGCCCGAGCCACGTTGCTCTGCGCTCAACTAAAATCTGATCTGCCACTGAAACTAAGCGTGTGTCATTTCGGGAATCAATTACAGAATACGTGTGCAAAATCTCTCACATTTACGTCCACGAATATTCTCTCTCTCTCTCTCTCTTCTCTCCACTTTGATTCCGTCTACTTTTAAAATCCGACAAACTGTTCCCGCCTCATCTACACTGCTCAATCAGTTTTTCCATTAACTTTTCCACTCTAACCTCTCCCTCTCATTTCGATCTTCATTTTTCTCCTAACTTCATTCATTCAATTTCACTCATACCCTTTTATTTTTTGTCTCACTCTTCCAACCTTTCCCTCACCTCACAGTCTCTACCTTTCGCAATCATCCACATCATCCTCACATTTCTATTACCATTCCAACGTCTTTAGAACCTCCACATAAGACCTTAACATATTTGGTTCTCTTCACCGTCCTCCAAACACAACCCGCCACCACCACTAACCATAAAAAGGACACACATCCTGACCTAAGACATTCGTAACTTCACCTCAGTTCGTCATTCCACACACAAACAACGAACTTCCACCCTCATACCATCATAATAATAATACATAAATTAGACTCCTAGATTTCTTGTATTTCTGTTATTCCCATCTTTCCTTCACACTTATTTTCTCATTCTTCATTTTTCTCCCTTTTTTTCCTCCTTTCTCTCCCTTGGTTTTCCTGTATTGCTCTATTCCTATTTTTTCTTCACACTTATTTTCTCATCCTTCCTTTCTTTCCCTTTTTTTCCTCCTTTCTCTCCCATAGTTTTCCTGTATTTTTATTTCTCTTTTAATTATCATCATACACAAAGAACATTATCCCACTCTCCAATGCACACCTTCACGCACTCAACCATTCAGCGCTATACACATAATCTACCCAAACAAAATCCACATCCTTTCCTTTTGTTATTTTTGCTACTGCTGTTTCTGCCACGACCTTCCTTCACACCTCCAGTACCTTTCCTTTAGCCAATACAGGTGAGCTTGAGACCCCGCTACCACTACCTAGGAACACCAACACCTTTTCCTCCCTTCCCACGCCCCCCAGAAAGATGGGCTCCGTTTTCTATCACGGCGACGTTCAGTTTGGTTTGTCGACGAATCTACATTGACGACAGACTGGCGAACGTGTGTGTGTGTGTGTGTGTGTGTGTGTGTGTGGAGAGAGAGAGAGAGAGAGAGAGAGAGAGAGAGAGAGAGAGAGAGAGAGAGAGAGAGAGAGAGAGAGAGAGAGAGAGAGAGAGAGAGAGATAGAGAGAGAGAGAGAGAGAGAGAGAGAGAGAGAGAGAGAGAATGGGGGGGAGGGGGAGAGGGGCAACAAGTCGGTATACACACGTCTCCCGCCTTTCCTCTCCACTTCTCTCCCTCCCTTCCTCTCCACCCTCCTCTCTCCCTTCCTCTCCACTTCCCTCCTTCCTTCCTCTCCACCGTCCTCTCTCCCTTCCTCTCCACTTCCCCCCTTCCTTCCTCTCCACCTTCCTCCCTTCCTTCCTCTCCACTTCCCTCCTTCCTTCCCTTGCTCTATTAGTCAGTTTCCAAAAAGTTATCTCGACCATTGTTGTTTTGCTGTTTTTTTTTTATTTCCTCGTGTTTGTTCTCTCTCTCCACGCCCGAGAACATTAGACTCTATAATGATGCCAGGCGACGAGTAAAAAGACTAGTAGGTCAGGCAAAGCGTAGATATGAAGAAAATATTGCAGCCAACTGTAAAAATAACCCGAAATCTTTCTTCAGTTACATAAACAACAGAAAGGCGATCAAAAGTGGTATTGGACCTTTAACAAACAGCGACGGTGCACTAGTGACTGACAGCCAACACATTGCAAACCTCTTAAACAATTACTTTTCCTCGGTGTTTAATACTAACAGTCTTCCTCTCGCTACCACCAACACCAGTACTATTGTAAATCTCGAGCATGCATTGCCTCATTTTGAAATAACAAACGATGAAGTCCTTAAAGCTTCCATTCACTTAAAACAAATAAAAGTCCTGGACCTGACAAAGCATATCCAACTCTGCTGAAAGAAACGAAGAGCGAAATACTTCCTCCTCACAACCGTATTCATTATGTCCTTGCGACAAGGCATCGTCCCTTCAGATTGGAAAAAGGCTAACGTGACACCGATTTTCAAGAAAGGAGACAAAAAGTACCAGGTAATTACAGGCCCATTAGTCTAACTTCGGTTGTAGGTAAGCTACTTGAGGCATAATTAGAGACAAAATTGTGAGTTACCTTGAAAGCCACTCATTGATTGGGGACTCACAACATGGCTTCCGAAACAAAAGATCCTGCCTATCAAACCTATTAACCTTCTATAACGACCTCTTCACTGTTTATGACGTAATCAAATCACTGGACGTAGTCTATCTTGATTTCCAGAAAGCATTTGATAAAGTCCCGCATCATAAATTACTTTACAAATTAAAGCAAATAGGTATTGACGGTCAAGTAAACCAATGGATCGCGAATTGGTTGAGCAACAGACAACAAAGAGTAGTGATTGACGGATTTAACTCAGAGGGGGCGCCTGTCACTAGTGGCGTCCTCAGGGCTCGGTCCTGGCCCAGTGCTCTTCATTATTTACATCAACGACGTGGATGTTGGACTCAATAACCGCATTAGTAAATTTGCAGACGACACAAAGATTGGTAACTCGGTTCTCACTGACGAAGACAGGCAAAGCCTCCAAGAGGATTTGCACAAAATTTCAGCTTGGTCGGATAGATGGGAGATGCCCTTTAACGTAGACAAGTGCCAGGTCCTTCAATAAGAACAATAAGAACAATAAGAAGTTCGAATACGAAATGCGCGGCGTTAAACTCAAAAGCGTTCAATGCGTCAAAGACTTTGGGCTCAATATCGCGTCAAACCTCAAATTCTCACAGCAATGCATCGATGCAGCAAATAAAGGAACAGAATGTTGGGCTTCATTAAAAGAAACTTTGTATTCAAGAATAAAGATGTAATACTCCTGCTCTACAACAGTTTAGTCAGACCCCACTTGAATATGCGGTACAGTTTTGTCCCCACCATGCAAAGGATATTGCTAAATTAGAAGGTGTTCAGCGTCGGGCAACGAAAATGATCCCTTCCTTGCGCAACAAATCCTACGAAGAAAGGCTTTCTATCCTTAACATGTTCTCTCTTGAAACGTCGCCTGGAGGAAAATTGATCGAATGTTTTAAAATACTTAATGGTTTCACGAATGTAGACAGATCAACATTGTTTATGATCGATGACAGTCTGCACGAGGAACAATGGCGTAAAACTCAGATGTAGACAAGTAAATTCAGATTGCACCAAATTTTTCTTCACCAACGTTGTAGTGGAGAATGGAATAAGCCCACCATCAGTGGTCCAGTGTAACACGATTGACTCCTTCAAAAATAAGCTCGACCGTCACTTCCTTCAACTTAATATCAACTAGAGTAGTAATGCAACGTTTTGGAGTCTTCTGATTAATGTAAAATCACTTAGGTTTAAGGACAGACCACCAAGTCTGGACCATGGGGTCTGTGTGGTCTGATTTTCTATGTACATGTAAATCTCTCTCTCTCTCTCTCTCTCTCTCTCTCTCTCTCTCTCTCTCTCTCTCTCTCTCTCTCTGTCCTCTCTTACATCCTTCTCCACTTCCTTCCTCCTTCCCTTTCCTCCTCCATCCTCTTCCTTCCCCTTCAACATCTAACTTTATTCTCCCCCCCACACACACACACCTGGAATAATTCCCTCACATTTGCTTTCCTCCTTCAACCTTCAACCTCTGCATAGATTCCTCCTCCACACACTTCAAATAGTTCTCCAGCCCCTCCTTTGTGTCTGTGTCCCCTCCAAATACTTCCCTCCACCTAAATTGTTCCTCCACGTGACCTAAAAGGCCTCCCTCTCTCCCCTCCACACTGCTCCACACTCCTCCTCCACTTGACTCCGATTCCTTCCTCCATATATTACCTTCCTCCTCCTCCTTCTCCTTCCACTCTTGTTTCCTCCACCATGCAAAGAAGATCCACGTAAACACCTCAATACCTCCATACCTCAAGAGTTCCTCCACCTCCATCTTCTTCCTCTCTCCTTCTTCTTCCTCCTCTTTCTCTCTCCTTCCCACACTCGTTCCTTTGTTGTTTCCCTCATTGGCAGGCTTCCTTTCCTCCCCTCTTTCCTTTCCCTTTCTCATTACTCCCACCTCCTCTTCCTCTTATGCTTCTTCTTCTTCTTCCCCCTCCTCCTCCTTTTCCTCCTCCTCCTCCTTCTCTTTCCCGGAATTCAGGACGAAAACAAGTGCATTTCTTAACGTGATGGCGACCGATTGCTTCGCTTCCACGCCGTGTTATCATTCATGCATTTCTTACCATGGAACAGAGGAGGAGGAGGAGAGAAGAGAAGGAGAGGAAATGAGAGGAAACGAAAGGTAAGAAGGTGAGAGAAGATGGGGGGGATGAGAGGAAGGAAGAGGATTGAAGGGGAGACAGGAGAAGGAGATAAGAGAGAAGAGGAGAGGAAAGAAGAGATGGGATAAGAGGATTAAAGAGGAGACAGAAGGAGGAAAGATTAGAGAAAAAAATAATAAAGATGAGGAGAGGTGAAAAGAGAAAAATAAGAGCAGAGGAATGATAAAAGGAGACGAGAAAATAGAAGAGAAAAGTAGAGAAAAGGAAAGGAACAGAAACGAAGCTAGAGGAAATGAGAGATAAGGTGTGGGAACGAAAGGAGGGGAAAAGGAGGAGGAAGAGGAGGAAGGTATAGGAAATGGAGGAGGAAGAGGAAGTGAGAGAACGGAGCAGGAGGAGGTAATTATAGGAAATGGAGGAGAGGGAGACGAAGGAGGAGGAAAGGATAGAACAGGACTGAGGAGGAGGAGGAGGAGGAGGAAGTGAGTGAAACAGAAAGGAGAAGGAGGAGGAAGAGGAAAGAGGAGGAAGAGAAGGAGGGGGAAGAGGAGAAGGAGGAAGAGGAAGGAGGAGGAGGAGGAGGAGGAAGTGAGTGAAACAGAAAGGAGAAGGAGGAGGAGGAAGAGGAAAGAGGAGGAAGAGAAGGAGGGGAAGAGGAGAAGGAGGAAGAGGAAGGAGGAGGAGGAGGGAGTGAGTGAAACAGAAAGGAGGAGGAGGAGGAAGAGAAAAGAGGAGGAAGAGGAGGAGGAGGAAGAGGAGAAGGAGGACGAGGAAGGAGGAGGAGGAGGAGGAGGAAGTGAGTGAAACAGAAAGGAGGAGGAGGAGGAAGAGAAAAGAGGAGGAAGAGGAGGAGGAGGAGGACGAGGAGGAGGAGGAAGAGGAAGGAGAAGGAGGAAGTGAGAAAGGAGAAGGAGGAAAAAGAGGAAAGAGAAGGAGGAGAATGAGAAGGAGGAGGAAGAGAAAGAGGAGTAGGAGGAGGAGGAGAAGGTGACAGGGAGTAGTGATAGAATAATAAAATCAGGGCGAGGAAGGAGAATAGGAGGAACCCGGGCAGGAAACACTCCCGACCGACGCCCGGACAAATGGCCCACTCAGCTCCTACAACGCGGTGGACAGCAGGCTCCGTGTGTCGTCATCCTTCCCGCACACACACACACACACACACACACCCGCACACCTGCTACATATACTCACAACAACAACAACCTCAATACTGCTTCCCCCCGCTTCTCTTCCTCCTCCTCCTCCTCCTTCTCCTCCTTATTCAAAGCACCCCGGAACACATTGTTAAGAGACGGAGAAATGTGTGTGTGTGGGGAAGAGGAGGGGGATTATGAAGGCAGGAAATAGGTAGAAGAGGAAGGGAAAGGCTTATTCGGTATTCAAAGTGGGAACGATATGATATCCTCCACCATTCTTCTGTTCTACACCCATTTTCTTCCTTCTATAAAATTGTAGTGACGGGAAATTGAAGCACTAGGTCTATTTGTTTTTTTGGTTACCTTGTGAACTGATAAAAATTCAAACCATACACGACAACACAGTACCTTCCTACACTCCCATCAACACGTAAGTTTCTCTCTCTGTGCTTTAAACTCGGCTTGAAAGCACCGTACGTCGAGAATGATGGCGTTGACACGGTTTTGTAGTTGTCGCTCGTCATTTTTCTGTACTAAGATGTTCGTAAAAAAATAATGTTTCAAGGAAGGGAGGGAGAGAAGTGAAGAGGAAGGGAGGGAGAGAAATGAAGAGGGAGGGAGGGAGAGAAGTGAAGAGGAAGGGAGGGAGAAATGAAAAGGAAGGAAGGAAGAGAAGTAAAGAAGAAGGGAGGGAGAGAAGTGAAGAGGAGGGAAGTGAAGAAGCGAGAGTTGGGAGACGAGCGTTCAATCTTATAAGGATGCATCATTCTATACAAATCTTAGCAGCACCAAAAAAGAAGAACAACGTGGAGTAATATATGGCAATGAGGTGACTCCAAGCCCCCACCCCACCCCCCCACCCCCCCCGAACAAGCACCGGGTCATGAAGGGGAGTGGCACTGATCAACGAGTACACGCACACAACAAGAGGCTTCCCCTGTAACCGTACGGAGACAAACAACGACCACAGTGACGCCGCTCCTCATCCCGCATTAATTCAACACCAATTCCACCCAGCACCTGCCAGTGGCGACGCGGCGCTACACCCACTCGGCGCCCTCGCGGATAACACGTGTCACCGCCGGGGCCGCAGAAACAGGCGAATCCTTGCCGGGCGGAAAGGTGCAGCGGCCTGGCTAATGACGCTTCCGTTTCTGCAGGAGATGAAAGGTGAAAAGAAGATTGCGCGAAGATGAGACGCAAGGATGCATGGAGGAAGGAAGCCGGAAGGAGGGCGGAGGAAAGATAGGAAATGAACGGAGGATACGAGGGAGAGAAGGTCGTCGTTAGAAAACAGTGCGAAAGGGATTTTTTCACGTCGGTAGTCACAGACGAGAATGAACGTAAAATATTATCTTGGATGGTGCAGTGCAACAAGTGGGTCGTGATAGTGTGTGTGTGTGTGTGTGTGTGTGTGTGTGTGTGTGTGTGTGTGTGTGTGTGTGTGTGTGTGTTTATGGCTTGTAAACATAAAACTTTCATTGATCAGTAAACCTTTCTCGTATGACATATTTCACAAGGACGCATATTCGTTTGTTTACATGGCAGCGAGTCAACAGGAGGTATATTTTATAAGGGCACACGTACGGGGGTAAGGATTCTCTCTCTCTCTCTCTCTCTCTCTCTCTCTCTCTCTCTCTCTCTCTCTCCCCACACACACATACACGCACACAAACACACGCACGCACACACACATGGCGCCATTATTAAATTCCGAAACTCGGTGACAAACTGACCGATTTTCCATTACGGAGAGACGGCTGTTGTTTTCGTGTTGCTGTTGTTGTTGTGGTGGTAGTGGTGGTGCTTTCAAATTTTTGGACATCTACTACTACTGTCACCACTACTACTACTACTACAACATTCACAACAACAACTACTACTACAACTTATGAACGACAACATGTGCTACTAAATCTTCATGACGGAGAGACGGTTACCACTTACGCCGAAACCACCACTCTTCCTGCACTTGAGGAACCGTAACACAATATCGACGTTGCCCCGTGGCCCGCCAATCCGTCACCAACATACATTTACGAGTGTCAATGGATCATGCCGATTTTTACCGTTGGGAGCAGTAGTAAAAAATAAAAATATATTCTAAATTCCGATTACTCCTGTTATTTTTATCATATTTTTTTCCTCTTCTTCTTCTAGTTATCATTATTATTATTATTATTATTATTATTATTATTATTATTGTCACTTAAGTTGGTAATTAGAAACGGCGATGATATTAGTTGTTGTTGTTGTTATTGTTGTTGATTGTGTCAGTGAATATTGCGATGATGAAAGCTGCATTACTAATTGAATTGCCTAACAGACCTTTCACATATAAAAGATAAAACAGAAAAAAATATATAAATAGATAAATACATGAATGACTAAACAAATGAATAAATGAATAAATAAATAAAAAAATAAATATAAAAAAAACAAGAACAATACACAATAAACAAACACAAACGGAATAACTATAACACTCCAGCACTCACACTTTTTCTGCTTTGTTTTTGTTCTGTTTTTGTCGAGTTTTGTTTGTGCCATTTTTCGGACCCTTCTTTTTCCCAACGTATAGGATCCCGAGCCGCGCCGAGAATGTTTATAAGCTGCGAGTGAAGTTGTGGGCGCCAAGTTTTTGTTTCCCCCGCTGCTGCTTCTGCTGTGTGTGTGTGTGTGTGTGTGTGTGTGTGTGTGTGTGTGTGTGTGTGTGGAGAAAAGGCCAACACACACACACACACACACACACACACACACACACACACACTGAATTCAGTACTTTTTTTCACGTTTCTTTCATCGCCATCTCAAACATATCGTAGTGGAACCCCTTCTCTCCCCCCCTTCTCTCTCTTTCTCTCTCCCTCTCCCTCTCCCTCTCTCTCTCTCTCTCTCTCTCTGCTCTCTTTTATTCCTTTTCACAGACGCATCTCACGAAGGGCCTTCCTCCGCTCCTTCCCTCACGCCCTTTGTTCCTTCTTTAATGTAAGTGCTGACAAGATACCTCCTCTTTCCAATATCCTCCTCCTTCTTCTTTTCCTCCTCCTCCTTCTTCTTTTCCTCCTCCTCCTCTTCGTCGTCGTTCTCCTCCTCCTCCTTCTCCTGTCTCGTCCTCAGTCACACGTGTTTTAATCTTCCTTTGTCAGGCGCCTTTCCCTTTTCTCTCGTCGGTTTTCATTTCATTTCCTATTTCTTTTCTCGGTCTCACACTCTTTTGGCGGTGCTCAGAAAGGCAGTTTGGTGGGGGAATTAGGAGAGGCGCCTCATGAGATTTTTTTTTACTTTTTGGTTTTCCGTTTTCTTTTTTTAGCTTTCTGGGTGCGTATTCAAAGGTTAACTAACGCGTGTGAAGAAAGAGGGAGTGAATAGCGGCGCGGCGAGGTGTTGGTTGCCCCGCGCTCAAAGGGGAGAGAAAGGAGGCCGCGTTTGTGGATGCAAGATGGAAATTCGCACCTCAGAGGATGTGGGAGAGAGAAAAAAAAAATATTGGATGCAAAATGAATGTTGTGAGGCTGATGAGTTGGGACTGAAGGGTGGGAGGGAGAGCGTCAGGATGGAGGGGAGGGAAGGAGTGTCAGGAGTGGGAGTGAAAATGAGTGCAAAACCTTTTCATTGGCAAGAAGTTGAAAGTTATTTCGCTGTGAATTCGGGACACGACTAAAGGAGAAAGAAAAGAAGGGTGGGTGTACATAGAAGGCGCCTTAACATAAGCTTTAGAAGTTGATGGAGTTGATGGAGGAATAAGTTTAGGTCATAAATGGAAAACATGGAATGGCAAATCGAATAGAAACACTGGAGAAAGAAAATAAACGTGGGTGGACATGGAGGGCGCCTTGACGTGAGCTTTAGAAGTGATGGAGTTGATGGAGGGATAAGTTCACACACACAAAAAAAAATGGAACGGCAAATCAAATAGAACAACTGGTAACATAATCGGCTGTGATGAGTGAGTGCACTGTCCAAACTCACTGCATAAAAAAAATATAGCACTGGTTAATGAGGCAGGAATAAATAAAATAAGTTGTAGGCATTCCAGCATCAATGATTTATGTGTGTTTTGCGCTGATAAATACTGTAACGCTTCCGTGATTATTTAAACAATGTTACCGAAATGTAAATGAGGTGGTGCGGCATGATTGGGAATGCGCCGGAATTTTAATGATGAAAAGCTATTTATGATTTTAATTGAACATTTCTAAGTGTGACAAAGGTAAAATAAAGACACGAGGCTCCAGATAACATTGTGTAGCGTCTATTTTTTTTACAGTAAAGGTTAGGGGAAAAATAAATGAAAAATAAAAAACCGCCTAATTGATGCCACTATAAAAGAGAGTAGAGACGAGTGGTCAAGAGGGAGGTCAATTTCGGGTTAATTATCAACGGACACAATATGAACAGTAATAAGTAATACGATACGGGCTGAGTAAAAACGGCTGAATACATATGAAGATTAGATTATACAAGACGCCACGGAGTCCTGTGATACGTTTGCAGAATACTAATGTTGGAAATGAAGGAGAAACATTAAAGATGATGAAGGTTAATGGGTTGGCCGCATACATTACAAGATGAATGAGTGAATCTTGTCCTTAGCTCATATTGAGACATACATACTAAGAACACAATAATGATAAAAATAAACAGTAATGCTTATACGCGAGGAGAATTAAAGGAGACCAGGCTCAGCAATGTAATAAATCGTTCAAACAACACTAAGGACAATTGCAACAGAAACTATATCACCTTAAATTACATGAAACACAAGATAAGTCAAGGGCGTTGCGGGGTGCGTATGACTGTCTTGAAGGGATATTTACGAGCACTCACTTAGCAGAACTGCATAAAATTGGTGGGTTACGATATTTATGGATATTAAACGCATTACGGGAGTGTCGGGGCGCGGCGAGTGGCGGGAAGGTACTGCAAACGTCCCCCGTAACGTATGTAAATGACGGTGAATTGTAAGGGTGTTTTACGATATCCGCATTGCATCCACGAGGGCAACGGAGACGGAAAGTTACTGGTCTGCTGGTCTCAGGTGTTGCATCGAGGAGAGCGAGGCGAGCAACTTGTGTAAGGCCACCATGAATACTGGAGACAGACACGAAGGGGAGGAATTATACATCGGAAGTATCGTGGGTGAGGGAGAGAGACACAGATAGATAGATAAACAGAGCGATAGACAAATACCACTACATACACACTAAAACACCGAATGAGAATGTAATGCTTGTGTGAGGTCACTAAAATTACTGAAGACAGACACGAAGGGGAGGAATTATGAAGCAGAAGTCTCGTGGGTAACGGTGAAAGAGATAGATAGAATAACAGATAGATAGAGCACCAAGGAGCGACAGAGAAATACCACTACAAACATACTAAAGCACCGAATGAAAATGTAACGCTTGTGTGAGGTCACCAAGATTACTGAAGACAGACACGAAGGGGAGGAATTATAAAGCAGAAGTCTCGTGGGTAAGAGTGAAAGAGATAGATAGAATAACAGATGGATAGAGCACCAAGGAGTGACAGAGAAGTACCGCTACAAACATACTAAAGCACCGAATGAAAAGGTAACGCTTGTGTGAGGTCACCAAGATTACTGAAGACAGACACGAAGGGGAGGAATTATAAAGCAGAAGTCTCGTGGGTAACGGTGATAGATAGAATAATAGATAGATAGAGCACCAAGGAGCGACAGAGAAGTACCGCTACATACATAATAAAAGGTCAAATAAGAGTGAAATGCTTCAACCCTGACTCAGCACACTAATGACACGTTCCAACACTACGCGGTGGTTTAATAGACACGAAGAGGCAAGGTAACGCCACTAACAACAGCAAGCCCCGCAGCAACACCAACAGTAACAACAACAGCAGCAGAAACGTGAAGGCATGTTAAAGGAGACGTGCCAGCCGCGCCTGGTGGAAGAAAGCACGCAAGTTTACGGCCGCGCTGGAAAATGTGTTGCTTTTATTATTCATTTAGGCGATGCAGTGTTGCGGCTCCGGCTTAAGAGTTCAAGGTCTTAGGAGTAGCGCGGCCCGACGAGGAAAGGTGCAAGAATTCTTCAGTATGACGTTTAGCGAATGCAATGCCCCGCGGAGGAGTGGGTCTGTTTGTGGCCCGTTGGAGGTTTTATGAGGACAATTGATTTAGAGCGTTGTAAAGCGTTTGCCTAAAGGAGTTTCGTTGCCGCTTATTTTTTGTATGAATGTAAAATGGTGTTTGGTGTGTGTATGCGATCATGTAAACGTTGACACACATACATTCACACACAAACGTTACGTTATATCTCTCTCCACACACACACACACACACACACACACACACACACACACACACTATATCAAGATGATTAGGTGCGCCTCATCAAACTAATAGCACTACTTTCTTACCATTTCCATTTTTCGCTGCTTCTATTAATTTTCCCGGTAAATTTTCCGCCAGCAGCTCCGCGGGGCCTCGCTCAACTGGCTTGTACATCCGCTTGTTGTTTATCGATGCCCGCAAGGGATGGATTTTGTTTGTCTCGTTTTAAGAAGTTTCCCCCCGGGGCAACGCCTGGCTGGAGGGAAGGGACCAATTTCCTGTAGTGTGTCATCATTATCACATTTATTGAAATCATGTAAAATGAAAACTTTTTTTTTCTCGGTCCGTAAATGATGAACGATCTTCATCGTTTACTCAATTAAACTTCTTGGAAAACTAATTAGTTCCCCTGCTCTTAACATTATTGTTTTACATCTTTCTATTAATGTTTTATGTGTGCTTTACACAAGTCTGGGTTCTATACAGGGCTCGTCAAGAGGCTGCGCGGCACAAGTGGCCCGGATGGGCCGCCTTGGGTGCCATCGTCCAGCACGCGTTGGTGCCCGCCGCGGCCGCCGAGGCACGGATCGGATGCGCGGCGGTCAAGGAACCAATTACAAAGACGTGGCTGCTGTGCGGTGGCTGGCACACAAGAGGGGTTTTGTTACTAAAGATACTGTACACTGATCATATCTGTCGCTATACTGGGCACTTTTCGGATGGATTTTGACATTCTTTCCCATCCGTGCTGGCCATACTGAGAATCAAAACAGAAAGCCACTGTTATAGTTCGAAGGCGGAATCATGGTACAATGGAGGACAGTAACTTGCACTGTGCTTCCTCTGTTACCGCCCGGCAATGTGTGTAAAGGGCTACACGTGTTTGCAAGATAAAAGGAATCGACGAAAACAAACACGGATTAAGGCAGTTGATGGATCGGAAGGCGAGCTCTTGAGCCCCTCCCAAGCAAGGCTTGTTTACCCCCGTTGGACGATGATGCCAGCCACTGTCCAGCACTCTTTAACTTGGGCATGCAGCTTTATAGATACATGTTTTCAAACACCACGTCAAATCGTTGTCTGATTAATTTACGTTGTCTTTGCTCCACAGTAATATAAAAACAAAAGTGACACATGGTACGTGTGACTGAGCCTCTCGTAAAACAAACTTCAAGTCGACAAACCTGACATGTGTAAACGAATAGGGAATGCCGGCGAGTCGGGCAGGGGTGAAGGAGACCGATGATGAGGATGTGCGATGTTCAGGCACTTGGAGCACACCAGAGGGCACGCCCGAGCGATGCCACTTAAAGGATGGTGAATGATCTTTTTTTCAGAAGAGTACCTGCCTGTACTCATGTCAGCGAAGAGGAGGAGAGGAGGAATACAAAGAAATACAAAAGAAAAGCAAACAGCAACAGACCTCTTGGTCCTAACTAGGCTGTTTGTTCTTGCTATCATTTACTGTAATCTACGAGTCAGAGACACAGGACACCAAAGATGAAGGCTCCTGAAGAGGAGGAGGAGGAATAGGAGGAGGAGGAGGAGGAGGGGAAAGCGGGGGAAACAGTAATGACATAAGACAGACAATCAAGACAGACGGCAGCCACAAACCGCACCTGGCGCGGCACGTCCCGGTACTCACGCAGGTGCTCGGCTGCCGGTGTCGCGGGGTCGATTACCGCCGCCTCGTGAGGGCTGACTAATGGCTATCTGACGGGGCTGGATTCCAGTTCTTACTTTATTAAAATAGTTACTTAGCCTTGTGCGGAATCTGTTTAGTGTGCCTTGATTAATTTCTACAGTTTAGTTTTTGCACTGGATCAATCTCGAAGTAGTCTTTATTTAGGTGATTTTCAAAGTTAAAAGATGAAAAGAAAGAAACCTGAACTGGAAAGCAAGAGAGCAAAGAAAAGTGTCGGATTATAAGAAGGAAGGAAGGAGAAAACACACAAGAAAAGAAATGTATGCTTTGACGGCACTACGAAAATCACACTGCCGGGGAATTCCAGCGAGAGTTTCATAACGATTACCGGTGTGCGCCATTACGACGTGACTGTCTGGGCGTCATGTCACAGCGGCTGCCGGTGATCACGCCTCGACGAAGGGCCGCTCAACAGGTCTTGCGCGCGAGACAATCAATATCATTACGACGCTTTAATCCACGTAGTCTCCTCGTTAGGTGCAGCGGCTCATTGTCGAGGCACACTACAGCGTCATTATATTTTCCCTTTTTCTCCTCGTCTCACCGTAAAGACGTGGCGGAGTTTTCTTCTCTCTCCTTCACACTCACACGCCGCCGAGGATTGGAGGCGATCATTAGGCAGCATTGTGCGGAAAAGTGTGCCCCCGGCGGACCAATCACGTGCCTGTTCAATTGTACTAAGGAAAAACATGCAGCTATTTCCATTCCTCGATAATAAGCGACAAAACTCTGTGAAAGCTGCCCCCGGCGCCGAGGGATAGAAAACTCTGAAAACTTACGACAACTCACGAAGCTGTGTTAATGACCGAAGTTTATTTTTCATTGTAAGTGTTTTCAATCTCATTCTTCCAAAGACACTATACTGGCGACCATCGTTTATACATTATAATTATTACTGCTACTATTACTATTATTATTATTATTATTATTATTATTATTATTATTATTATTATTATTTTTATTATTATTATTATTATCATCATCATAAGTTAAGAATGTCAGTCCCTCTGGTTAGTTCAAAAGACTACATATCCATCTAATTCCCAGGAAACATTTAGAAAAACGAAAAGAAAAAAATAACAAAGTAAAAGATCACGTCAGCAGTACACTATTCACCCTGTTTAGAATACCTGTAGGTTCTCATCACTTACATTTCCGGGAAGCAAGTTGCCTAATTAAGTCATACGTGGAATAAAGGTCAAATGATATAAAAAAAGCTGAAAAATGCCAAAGCAGCTTGATACATAGCGAACCTGGTGAGCTGAGATTAATGAGAAGGTAATAAAGCTTTGACTGTACCAAGGATCATTAAATAGTACGATAATGTAAAAAAAAGGCTAAATCTCTCTCTCTCTCTCTCTCTCTCTCTCTCTCTCTCTCTCACTGGCGTCCATTACTAGCAGCGAGTTAATAAAGAGGTTTTGTAACTAGGATTTCAACATTTTGGTTTTTTCCTCCCCCTTATCCTTTCCTCCTTCTTATCGTTACCTCCGCCTCATCCTTTCTTCCGCCTCATCCTTTTATCCGCCTCATCCTTTTTTCCGCCTCATCCTTTTTTCCGCCTCATCCTTTTCTTCGCCTCATCCTTTCTTCCGCCTCATCCTTTTCTTCGCCTCATCCTTTTCTTCGCCTCATCCTTTTCTTCGCCTTATCCTTTCCCTCATCTTCCTCCTTCACGCCTTGCCTTGTATTTCCGTCTCGTCTTGTGGCGCTTTCTGACTTGTTTCCGCGAACAAAAAACGCTAATCGTGATCTTTTCGTGCGTTCCATAAAGGCTTTCTGTTGCTTTTCTTTCGTCCGCTTTTTTTTTCCTTTTTCTCGGTCTCTCTTATTCTTTCCTTTTGCCTTGACTTCGATGTGAAAGATGGTGGCGGCGGGGCGAGGCGAGGGCTTTGGCGCTGGTAAGAGGAAGAGGAGGAGGAGGAGGAGGAGGAGGAGGAGGCTTTTGGTGGTGGTAATGGTGGTAGGTGGTGGTTGTGGTGGTGGTAACGGTGGTGGTCATGGGTGGTGTTGGGTGCCATGGATGTGATGTTGATGGTGATGTTGATGGCAAGAAGAGAGAAAAACAGACGAAAAGAAGGTACAGGAAGTGGTGGTGGTGGTAGTAGTTGTAGTGTTCAAAGTGGTGGTGGAGGTGGATGTGGAGTTGGTGGTGGTGATAATGAAGGGACTGATCAGAGGGATGGTGGTGGTGGTGATGATGGTGGTGGTGGTGGTGGAAGGATTTAATTAACAAGCTTTTTCCACCTCTTTTGTTTCAATTTGCAACAATATGACTTAAATGAACACGCGATGAAATAAAAGTTAACACAGCATTCATATACTTCACACCACACACACGCTCAACTATCACCCCCCACACACCTGCCTTACACCTGTGGCAATAATCCCCACTCTCTCTCTCTCTCTCTCTCTCTCTCTCTCTCTCCTTCTGATGATGCTGAGGCGGAATAGCGGACGGCAGCTGAGACATCTTGAAAGTATATATAAAATACAGGCCTACCTATTAGTTAAATGAGTTTGTAATTATGCCTAACCTGCCTACCACTCCTAAACTGCCTCACTGTAGACGGGACTAATTATCAAAGTTGGCAAAGTGTCTTGACGGCGCCGGAAAGACGGGGAGAAACCAAACTGACTGACTAACTTGTGGGAGAGACGAGGTTAAGGAGCTCTCCCCTCGCAAAGACCTCAATGTGGGACAGATGTTCTCTATATAGTATTAAGGACAGTCAAGAGCATTTGTCCTTTTTTTCATCTTCGACATCGCAAACCCTTTCAAGAACCGAACACAGACCCTTCAGATGTTCACTAGTATTGAGTGTCAAGCGCGTGGTTCATCTTTTTCGTCTTCGACATCGCAAACCCTTTCAAGAAAAAAACACAGACCCTTCAGATGTTCACTAGTATTAAAGAGTGTCAAGTGTGTTTCCTCCTTGGAGGCAGAAATCAGTCATGCATAGAAGTAATCATTAAACAGAAAACGTATTAACCTTTCCATTCAGCTGCGAGGAAAGAGCATAAAAGCACCACCACACTAAAGTCACAGTCACTTTTGTCGTGCACAGTAAAACAAAATGAGGCGATGAGGAAGGGATGGAGGGAGAGACAACGGGGCGAAGAAAAGAAGGGAAGGGAATGAAGACAGAGATGAAGACCTCACCAGAACATTACCCCAACCTAATTTAGCTTTAGAACGAGTCAGTGAATAGAAAGTGTGAAAAGGAGAGGAGGAGGGGAATAGCAAGGGAAGGAGAGAGGGACAACGAAGCAAAGAGGTAATGAGGATGGAGAGATAGGTTGATGTAGAGATGAAGACCTCACCAGAACATTTCCACAAGCTCTTTTAACTTTAGAACGAGACAGGAGGTAAAAAGTGTGGAATGGAGGGGAGGAAGGAAGCTGGGGGAAGGTAAGAAAAATGAGGATAATGAGAAAACAAAGAAGTTGCTTAAGAGAAAGGAGGAAGAAGGTTGTAGGAAGGAAGGAAGGGAAAAAGTGAGGATTGTAAGAAAACAAAGAAGTTGCTTAAGAGAAAGGAGGAAGAAGGTTGTAGGAAGGAAGGAAGGGAGGGAAAAAGTGAGGATTATAAGAAAACAAAGAGAGAGGTTGCCAAGGAGAAAGGAGGAGAAAGATGGTTGGAGGAAAGTAGGGAAAAAGAGAAAACAAATAGATAAAAGGTTGCAAAAGATTAAAAAAACAGACAAACATCACCTCACCGTAGCTAAATTCAACACTTCAGCCTGTAGAAGGGATAAAGGGAGAGGAGGGACGGAGGAAAGGAAGGAGGGAGGGAGAACGGGGTGAAGGGGGAGGCGGAAGGCACCATGGCGTGGCTGTTGGTGACCTGTCGCGCAGAGGTACAGCACGATTTGTCACCTGGGCTAGAGGATGTGTGTGTGTGTGTGTGTGTGTGTGTGTGTGTGTGTGTGTGTGTGTGTGTTAATGCTAGGTGAGATGAAACATAGGTGGTGCAAAGGTGTCGGGAGGGATAATTGGAGGAGGAGGAGGAGGAGGAGGAGGAGAAGGAGGAGAAGGAGGAGGAGGAGGAGAAGTGAGGATAGGAGGGAAAAGAAGATAGGAAAGACAGACACAACGAGAAGGGGTACAGAGAAACAAAGAAGAGGATGGGACAGACGAGAGAGGTAGAGGAGAATGGAGGGAAAGAGAGAGAGAGGGAGAGAGGGAGAGGATATAAGAGGGAAGGAGAGAGAGAGAGAGAGAGGGAGAGAGAGGTAGAGGAGAAAGGAGAGAAAGAGAGAGAGAGAGGGAGAGAGAGGGAGAGGAAGTTGCAGTCAGCTCTTACATAAACGTCATAGAGATTAAGGTCAACCCTCTTAAGCTCATGTTCTCCATCATCTCCCTTACTTCCTTCCCTCCCATTACTCCACCAACACCACCACCACCACCATCACCACCACTAATGACAACAAAAATGAAAACAACAACAACTGCCATCACGCACCTTTCTCATTATTTTGTTTTCCTTCCTTTCACTCTCGCAAAATAATTCATCTTACTCAACTTCTTTTTCTTTTCCATTATAATGTTATCTTTCCTCACGTTTCCTCTTGTCTTTCCTTCTCTCTCTCTCTCTCTCTCTCTCTCTCTCTCTCTCTCTCTCTCTCTCTCTCTCGTCCTCATCTTACTCCGTCTTTCAGCATTTTCCTTCTTCTAAAACCCTTCTTCCTCCTCCTCTTTTTTAACATCTATTCTTTGTTATACTCTTCGGATTTCGCTTATTCTTCTTTTCCTTCCTACTCTTCTTCCTCTTCTTCCACCTCGCCACTTCCTCGTTCATCCCCGCCTCTCTTCAACACAATACACTCTCAGGCAACACAGCCACAAACACAAACACACACACACACACACATACACAGGCACACACACACACACACACACAGGCACACACACACACACAGGCACACACACACACACTCCAGCAACACCAATAATAACTCTCTCTCTCTCTCTCTCTCTCTCTCTCTCTCTCTCTCTCTCTCTCTCTCTCTCTCTCTCTCTCTCTCTCTCTCTCTCTCTCTCTCCATCTGCAACAAAATGACCCTTTCCTTTACCTGGCACTCTCTCTCTCTCTCTCTCTCTCTCTCTCCCTCACAGAGGAAGAGAAAAAATGAAGGAAAGGGAAGAGAAGCAGGAAGAGAATAACGAATGGAAGGAGGGAGGAGTAAGTGAAAGAGAGAGAGAGAGAGAGAGAGAGAGAGAGAGAGAGAGAGAGAGAGAGAGAGAGAGAGAGAGAGAGAGAGAGAGAGAGAGAGAGAGAGAGAGAGAGAGAGAGAGAGAGAGAGAGAGAGAGAGAGAGAGAGAGAGAGAGAGAGAGAGAGTGAGAGAGAGCGAGAATAACGAGGAGGCAGAGAGAAAGGAAGTGGCAAAGAAAGGAGATAAAAGGGAGGAAAAGAGGAAGTAAAGAAACGAGGAGAAGAAAACAGAAAAGTGGACTATTGATTGATGAAGAAAGAGGAAGAGGGAGAGGGAAAATGAGAGGGAAAGAGGAGGAAAGAACGGAGGGAGGGAAAAGGAGATGGGAGAAAAGGAAAATTGGACCAAAGAAGGATGAGGTGAAAGAGAGAAGGAGAGGGAAGGAGGAAGGAAGGGAGGGAGGGAAAAAGGAGTAAAGGAGGAAAGGAAAGTAAACAAGTGAATGAAGAGTAAATTAATATCCGTGAATAAGAGAGAGAGAGAGAGAGAGAGAGAGAGAGAGAGAGAGAGAGAGAGAGAGAGAGAGAGAGAGAGAGAGAGAGAGAGAGAGAGAGAGAGAGAGAGAGAGAGAGAGAGAGAGAGAGAGAGAGAGAGAGAGAGAGAGAGAGAGAGAGAGAGAGAGAGAAAGGAGGATTCTTGGATTCGAAGGGACTGAACAACCAAGAGTGAATAATAAATGAGTGGAATAGGAGAGTGAGTAAGTGAGTAAAAGATGAATAAGAATAAAAGAAGGGACGAAAGAAAGAAGTCAGAGGGGAAAGTGAGAGAATATCAGCGAAAGAATTAGTGGAAAAAAGAATAAGGAAAATGAAAGGTTGAATAATAATGAAAAAAAATGAAGGTTAAAGAGATATATAGAGAGAAAGGAGAGACGGAGAAAAGGGAATAGAGAATGAGTGAATGAAAAAAAGGATTAGAAAATATATAAAAAGAGTACGGAGGTGAATAAATGATAAAAATGGTAAAAACAGAATACACGAGAAAGATACGAATGAAGGATGTGAGAAGGAGAATGAAAAGATAGATAAAAGAAGAGACTGAAAGAAGGGAAGAGGAGGGAAAGAGGAGGAAGAGGAGGAGGAAGGGGGATAATGAGCAGGTATACGAAGAGAAAAAAAAAGTGAAGACAGTGAATAGAGGAGGAAGGGAGAGAGGTAAGGAGAGGCTGCATAAGGGAGAGGCGAAAAATGAAGAAAAAAAAAGAGTAAGGACGAGAAGGAAAATTGAGAAGAAAATGAGGAAGAGGAAGGAGAAAAAAAAGAGAAAGTGTAAAAAAAGGATGAAAGAAAAATATGAGGAAAAAGAAAAAAAACGAGAAGAAAATAAGGATGAAAAAGGAGATGAAAAAGTTATGAAGAAATATAAAAATGTGTTGAAGAAAGAGTAAAAAAAAGATAAAAAGAAGAAACTGGAAGAAAGGAGGAGGGGAAAACGAAGAGGAGTAGGAGTAGGAGGAGGAGGAGGAGGGGTGATAATGAGGAAGTATAGGAGGAAAGAAAAAGGTGAAGAAAGTGAATGGGAGAGGAAGGAAGGGAGGTAAATAAAGGGAGACTACATAAGGGAGAATAAAAGGACAAGGTTAGGTTAGGCAAGGTTAAGTTAGGCAAGGTTAGGTTAGACAAGGTTAGGTTAGGTTAGGAAAGGTTAGGGTAGGCAAGGTTAAGTTAGGCAAGGTTAGGTTAGGCAAGGTTAGGTTAGGCAGGGTTAAGTTAGGCAAGGTTAGATTAGGTTAGGCAAGGTTAGGTTAGGCAAGGTTAGGTTAAGCAAGGTTAAGTTGGGCAAGGTTAGGTTAGGCAAGGTTAAATTAGGCAAAGTAAGCTGGCAAGGTTAGGCTCAGCAGAGGAAGGAGACACTCAGACACACACACCATCACACACCCCTATAGACACCCCTTACGTTCACCCTGCGGCCGCACGTTCCACCTTCTTCCTTCCATTTTACACTTTCTGAGGTCACGTGGGAATTAAGGTTTTTACGGCGAACTTGCTTGGGCTAAATTACGCGAGAGGGGGGAAGGGGGAGTTAAAACTGGCGGCGCTATTTTACTTGCTTAACGTTGTGGTGAATGTCTGTGTATGTGTGTATGTGTGGAGGGGGGGTAGGGGAAGGGGGAGAATGCTCACAACCATAGTTCATTATCGTAGTTTCTTTAATAGTAACAGGAAATGAGTATGATGTTAACACAGCCATACGCAGACACACGCATAAGCCTTTTGCCTCTCGCTCAAAACAGACCGGCCTTTGTGCGTCCTAATGATAAGCTTTAAGTCAAGGCTAAGGGGGAGGCGGGGGGGGGGGGAGAGAGAGAGAGAGAGAGAGAGAGAGAGAGAGAGAGAGAGAGAGAGAGAGAGAGAGAGAGAGAGAGAGCGCTGCTTCTTTTTACCACCGTCTTCCTCCTCCTCCTCCTCCTCCTCCTCCTCCTCTTCTTTCTCCTCTCAAAAGTCTTCCTCCAATCCCAGCTTTCGTCAGATACTCTTATGACTCGTTAATTAGGCTCATTATTATTACCTGTCCTTAATTAGTCCGCTCCCCCGCCTGTGACACACCTGGCTTGTCGTCTATTATTCATCCTTGTTTGTGTTCTTTCCCGGCACGCTCCTGCTCCTCCTCCGTCTTCTCCTCTCCTCCTCCTTTCCCTTTTCCTTCCTTTCAACCTTCCCCTTTCAGCTTGTGCTCTGAATGCCTCCTCTTCTTGATCTTGTTCTTCTCCTTCTTCCTCTTCTACTTCTCATTTTTCTCTTCATTCTCCTCCTCATTCTTTAACCCCTTTTCTTTTTCCATTTCCTTTTTTCTTTTCCTCCTCCTCTTCCATATTTTCATTTTTTCTTAATCTTTTTCTTCTCCTGTTCTTCTTTATCCTAACTTTCCTCTCCTCTTCGCATTCTTGTATCCTTTTTTTTCTTCTTTGACTTACTTTTTCTAATCTCTCTTCACTTTTTTCGTTTTCTTTCTTATTTTCCATCATTTGCCTCCTCCTGCTCCCCGTCCCTAACTACGAATCTGCTAGTCCGGGTCTGAATACTAGCCCGGGCAGTCGGCGCGCAGCCCACCAAGCTGTTCATCCTCCCTTTCGGGCTGGTCGATAAATGGAACCCTGGGGAAGCCTGGGGATGGTACACTGTGTTAACCCGGGTGAGCAATGGGTTCTCATCCACCACAGATTCAAGGGTCAATGGTACGGAGATGAACACCGAGGCCATGAGTAGCTTATATTGTATGTTTCAAAGTTCATCTTACCTTACCTACTTCCCTTCTTTCTTCATCATCACCATTACCTTCCTCCTTTTTCTTTTCCTCTTCCCTTCTCCTTTTCATTCCTCCTTGCCTTTCTTTACCTCTCAGCGTGTTTAATTTACCCGTTTGGCTTCCCTTCCCTCCCGTACCTCGGAACAGTTCTGCACTTCCCTCCTTCATCATATTCCTAATGACTTGTTTTCTCTCCCTTCCTGCTTCCCTTCTTTTATCGCTTCCTCCTGTCCCGTGTTTCAGCGTTGTTTTCAGCGTGGGATTGATTCCTCATCGTTCTTCTTCTCCTCTTTCTTTCTTTCCCTCTCTTACTCTTCTTCATATATCCGCCTCGCTCTGGGCGCTCCTACACTACCTGCAGTGATCGCTGTCCATCGCTATGCAGATTTATTATTCCGGTTCAGTTCAGTTCACTCCTATCCCATCGCGGCTCTGAATAATATTACTTGAAATCGATATTACGTCATTCGCTTCCTTTCAATTCTTCATGAGGTTGCATTTAAACTCACGGGCCAGCCAGTCCTAATTCTCGACTCCCGGGCCTTTAACTTTAATTCGTAATCTCATAACTTCCACTGATCGACTTCTAATCTTATTCGGGTGTATTTGCAGGCGCAGTCTCTCTTTTAGCGAGCTGAGTAAGAATTATGTGGCCGCGATGTACTGTTAGTTCACTCAGTATATTTAGAAACGTATTTGACTTTAATTCTAGGTCGCTTAAACTTACACGAAGCGCCTTCTGTCTTTGTTATTTGCACCTGATACTATTTGACTTTAATTCTAGGTCGCTTAAACTTACACGAAGCGCCTTCTGTCTTTGTTATTTGCACCCGGTACTTTTAGGTCACTCAGATATTTAGAATTCTATTTGACTTTGATTCTAGGTCGCTTAAACTTACACGAAGCGCCTTCTGTCTTTGTTATTTGCACCCGGTACTTTTAGGTCACTCAGATATTTAGAATTCTATTTGACTTTGATTCTAGGTCGCTTAAACTTTCACGAAGCGCATTCAATCTTTACTCGAGCATTTTATTTACATTGTAATCCTACGTTCGCAATACTGTCATGTTTTTTTTAATAGTTTGCTTTGTTGCTTTAGTCTACGAGCGGGTTTTTTGGTTTCATTTCTTGTTTCACTGCGACACGACGATGTTGAAACCACACCGCCGAGGACTGAATGGCTTCTGTTTACCAGAGGTTTGCCTGCCTTCACCATACCCAGAGCGCCGCGGCCGTGACCTTCACCTCCGACGCAAGCTTCATGTTCGCCTCAGGTCTTTGGTTCATCTCTCTCCTTTTTTATTCCCCCCTTCGCTTTTACGCACTTTCACTCATGCATTCACTTCAATTCACTTTCCTCTTCGCCCTGTAGGCTATTATTCTTCCTCCCTTCCTCCCTCCTGTTCATATATATCTCCATTCTATTGCTTTCACGATTCTTCACTTTCACTTATGCCTTCACTTCACTCTCCTCCTCCTCTCTCCATTTCACATTTCACATTTTTCTCACCTTCACTTTCCTCTTCACCTTCTTCTGTCCTTCCACTTCATATCACACACCTTCACCACCACCTTCGCCTCCCCCCCCCCCTCACCTTCAACCACCTTCATTACCACCTTCACATCTCCAGACACCTTTAACCTTTCACATTTCCCCGTTGCTTCACCTTCCTTCACCTTCGCCCGCAAAACCTTGGGCCGGCAGGATAGGGGGGGAAGGGGGGGGGGGCGGTATTACCGGTCCTTTAAAGAGGGTATTTAAAGCTTAACGTGGTATTACTGAAACATTTTTACCTTCCCGGAGACGGTAAACATTTATCTACCGATTATACCTACACAGAATTAGAAGCTGAGCATAAAATTTTCTTTACTTGGTACGGTGTAACTTATTTTGGGGATTATCAGTCATTTCCAGGAGCTTAAGACTGTTGGTTGTTTTGAGTGGGTGAGGGAAGTGGATTACGAGTGAGTCACGCCCGCGAGGAAGACACGCAGTTCGCTTCCTGTGAGTTGGGAATGTCAAGACGCCGCTGGAGCCTAACTGCATGTAATCACTGACAACATGCAATCACCAAAACATTAACGTCTTCTTTAGTTCTCTTTATAGGAACAGCATATTGCAGAAAATTACTGAACATACAAAGAAGCAAGCACAAACACACATACACATCTCTCTCCATCCATTTATTTTTCCTTCTTTACGTTTTTTTTCTGTATATTCATTTCATCATAGAACTGTGACAACGTTAAAAGAGCTTGTTTTGGCGGGTCTGGGTGTTTCGGCTTTGACTCAGCGCCTTTGTAAGCGTATTAGGTAGAACCCCTCACCTCGTGCTCACCGTGTAGGCATAATCACTCTAACGGTGGACTCGTGGCACTGTTTGGGGAGCCGTCGTGCTCAAACCGATATCGTTGTGTCTGTGTGTGTGTGTGTGTGTGTGTGCGTGTGTGTGTGTGTACTGCGGACACCACTATCAATATTCATGATTTAGGGAATGGCAACTGCTGTCTTATGAATTTAACACACACACACACACACACACACACACTCACTCACTCACTCACTCAATCTCTCTCTCTTCGCCCTGTTTTCCTTGGACTATTAGCAGAGTTGACTTACTTAACCAAATAACCCGACTGTGTCTCAGCTGTAAACCACTCTGGCCAGACGGATATTGCTTTGTGTGTTTGTGTTTGTGTTTATGTGTGTGTGTGTGTGTGTGTGTGTGTGTGTGTGTGTGTGTGTGTGTGTGTGTGTGTGTTACTCGAGCTATACACACTGACTTCCTCGAACGTGTGTGTATTCCTATGAGAAATCTTGGAGATGAATTGTTGTGTGATGGAGGAACACAAACCTACTCCTTATTAATAGTGGTGTGTATACTTCTAATTCACCTGTTGGCTTACCTAAATGCTTCCCGAATTTAACATGTGACGCCTCCGTATCAAAGGTTAGCGTTTTTAGTATTACAGTATTAGGTAAACATCACGTGACACTTAAGTATGATAGATGAGGTAGTATTAGATAAACAGAGAAGAAAAGAAAACCACAAAGTAAATTTCAAGGTGATATCTGAGGTGACGTTTGATCTAAAAGTGTAGCCAAGGAGTCTTTGTTTATGCCGTCACTCCCCACGAAATATTATGATTATGAATGATTTGAAAACAATTGGCGGGTGTTTGATGCAGCTCTGTAAACAAACGAAAACAGTTGAGGTGAAATAAATAAGAAAAAGGTTTACAGGACTCGACTAAATGACCATTGTTGTTCTTGTGATCTTGGTGACTTGAAGAGCACCACCACCACCACCACCACCACCACTTTCACTACTACGACCACCAGTATCAGTACCACCACTACCACCACTGTCATTACCACGGCCAAAAGCACGACCATCACCACTACCACCACTAACACCATAGCTACACATACCACTACGACTACCACCACCATCATCACCACGACCACAAGCACCACCACCACCACCACCACCATTATCATCACCACGGCCACAAAAACCACCACCACCAGCACCACCGACAACAACAACCACCCACCACCACCACCCTCCCCTTTACCACCACCACCACCACCATCGACAACAACAGTGATGGAGTATCGGCTCACAGATAGCTTATTCGTTCCCCTTCGGATGATTACGGAGAGGCTCACGGGAATCCAGGCTGCCGGTAGCTACACTGTAATGTCAAGAGCTAAGCGACGCATTTTTGTGGAGCACTAAACTCACTCTACTCGTATTAAATGCTGTCACTATACGCGTTTGTCAGGAGCGTTTCTGAGATTATTTCGTAAGTCGATAATGTCAGGCAAAAGCTGCAAAATAACGCCGTTGTCACAGGATGCATCAGTACTGGGTGAGGCAGAGCAGAGCATATATAGTTGAAATTTGATTGCCGGATGAGAATGCCCCCCGGATGATCGTATAATAATATGGCAATACATGCTGACGGATGAACGATATGGAAGGATTTACAGGAGAACAGACAGGCATATTCCAGGATGAGAGATGCAGTGGCTAGAAGAGTCTTTCAGTACGAGCGAGTGAAAGAAATAGCACTGGTGATGGGGAACAGAGGAAAACATAAACATATTCCAGGAAGAGAGATACAGTGACAAGAAGATCTGTGAAGTACGAGCGAGTGAGAGAAATGACATTGACGTTGGTGGGATAAGCGAGGCAGGTGTTCGAAGTGCATTACAGCGTGACTGATGCGTGGGAGAGCAAGAACACGGCTGTAGAGATGCAAGGAACACGCCAAAACACTGCCCGTAACATCATCAAGACAGAGACGATGAAGCACTGGCGCGGATGGGCGAGCCAGGGCGGGCGGCGGTAATTGGAGGGTGAGGTGAACGTACGAGCCAGGGAACGAGATAGCGAGAGGGAGGAATGTAACGAGAGAGCTTCGCGAAGACCTGAAAAATAATGAAAGAAGACTGACTGTGGAAATGTGTGTTGTGATTCGCGAGTTGTCTTTATCAGTATTATCATTATTATTATTGCTATGATCTCGTTTGATGTAGAGGGGAAAACACAAGAGATAAGAGAGTTCGTGAATACTTAAAAAATAATGACAAAAAACCGACTGTGGCAATGCGTGTTGTGATTCGCGAGTTATTGTTACTATTATTATTATTACCTTTATTGATATTGCTATGATCTCGTTTGATGTAGTGGGGGATGAACATCGCTTTGGAACGGGTGTGGGAATTAGAAGGCAAGAAGAAAGACAATTAATAAGGGAATATATAGCGGAGGGAGAGTAATCTTGTTCTAGAGCCATTAGCCAAAGTATTTGCCGGTCCCTCTGAGCAAGATATTAGAGCGTCGAACAATACGGAACGTTGTGACCATATGACGAAACAATCCGCAACTTTCCTCCCTTCCCTTCCTCCCTCCCCATGAAGAGAGGCCCTATAAATAGAGGTTTTCACTGCGGGTCATCATATTATTCACTGTGCTCAAACAAATTACGGCCCTCGCTACTTCTGCCATTAGTGAATGTTCGGCGCACACACGCCGGGGCGGGAGTAATGCACGTGTTAACGAGTGTAATGAGGAGACGAGATGTAGGGGAGAATAAGGAAGGCGAGCCGGTGCTGCGTGAAGAAATGGACCTCAAATATTTAAGTAAAGAAACACAAATGGACGGCAAACAACGTTTCAGCGTCAGACTGTAGCGGAAACTTTTTTGCTAAGATACATGAAACTTGTCACGAGTGTCGGTGACTTTTCTATTGACATTTCTAGGAATAACAACCTAACTTGAATATGCACGCGCGCACCCCCCCCCCCTCCCCCCTCCCTCCATCCCTAACACACACACACACACACACACACACACACACGCGCACACATTAGTTTATTATAAGTTACTAGCTTAATTTAAAAGTTCTGCGTTTTGTTTTACTTTCTCAAGAATAGATAAAAAAAAATCATTCATACACGCTAATGTGTGCGTGAGGGGGGGCGGGGGTACAATGCGGTCGAAAAGAGAGGAAAGGGAAGCTCTCCGTCCCTGACTTGACTAAAACACGGAAAGGAAGGCAATGATTTCTTTTTCTCTTTTTTTTTTTACGTCAAGGCGCGTCAAGGTGATGTCTGACGTTGGACCAGTGAGTGGAGAGGGTGACGCGTACTTGTTTTGTTGGGCTGAGGAAACAAACATACGGGAATAAAAGATATCGTGACAACCCTGAAAAATACAATCAGCAGCTTGTTAAATGTTATTTTCTTCAATAAATACATGAATATTTCTTGGTGTTCGCCGACGTGCTATACATGGTGGGAGATGCCAGCAGGAATGGACGGGGTGTGGAGAAAATATTAATGCAATTTTACACCACAGGCTGCGGCGAGGGGAGGCAAAGGGAACAGTTTTGGGCTGAGGAAGGCACACAAGGCTGGTGACTGGCCTCGATCGCAGCAACACCGTGAAGTGAGTGCCTTCAGGGAACACCAGAGATAGAGAATCGCATATATTTTTCCTTTCCCGTCTATTACGACGAGCGTGTCTGTTGAGCAGAGGAACAAATGAATACCGCTGTGTCGTAATGAAGGCGGCACGTAGGGTTCTGAGGGCACATGTTACAGCACTCCCCACAAAACCTTCACCGCATGCATGACCCGAGGCAGTTACGTTAACGATGAATCATGACGCGTGCTTCGGAATCAATGCACGTGAAGGGGTGAGGTAGAAATGCGAAAACCGAGAGCACATATAATTTTAATGTTTCCTCGTTTGTGAATTTTACCTGGGAACGAAAACAGACGTGAAATGCATAATTTTGGTTCAATATACAATATTTACAACATTTTCCCCTCCCTTACAATACGGGCGACACAATTTTGAGTTTCTCTGCTGTTGCTCCCCCACCAGCGACATTTCACGTTTCCACCCTCATGTATAGGTACTTTTAATTAACACAGTAACGAATAAATATATGAATAAATAAAGATAGATATAGATAAATTGAGAGTTATAGAAATATTCATACCAGCAAAAAACTTTCGACACTCAAAGAACTCCTGATAACGGTTGAGCGAAGGGTGACTGAAATGTACAGGGAAAAGGTCACTCACTCCATTTGCGCCTTTCTCAGCTCCTCGTCCTCAAACCCGTACCTCCTTCATACTGGTGGATATCTTCTCATCCTCATACAATTCGACAATTCGTCTCTTTCAACTTCCAAATCCATTCCTTCACCACGTCCACTTTCCTCCTTCCACTCAGCGTTGCCAAATTATCGTACTCATCGCATTGCATTTTCGTAGTTTCTGACCAATAACGAATGCAAAAACAAACAAACAAACATCAATAAATAGGAGCTTTAACGCTAACTTCAATTTTCTATCGTTATTTGTGTAGGTACGAGAGTTTGAGGCTTAAAAGTAATAAAGACGATGTGGTGAATACGATAATCTGGCAACGCTGCTTCCCCTCCTTCACTTCCTTTACCTCCATGAAAATATTTGCCGGGCTCCCTTTCCTTCCGCTCAATGTACTCCTTCACCCTCTCGTCAGTCATCTTCTTCCCCTCCTGCCGCCACGCCCTCTCCGCGTCGTCAGTGCACTTCAACGCTCCCATTCCTTAGGTGATAAATATACAGCTAACCCCTTGCGTGCCTTCCCTTCCCTTCCTTCATGCCTTAGTGAAACCCTGGATCTTGAGCACGTTCATGGACCCGCGACACCTAGGCTGGTATTACAAGACACTTTGCTATATCACATCAGCTATTTCTAAAGGTCAAAGAGGGGGTCAGTCGGGTTCTAATGGGTGTTTCTTTAGGTTCACAGCACAGAAGAAGGGTCAAACTACCACCAGGGCCATAAAACTACTCCTGGAAATGCCCAAAACTCCTACGAAAGCCTTGTCAAATATGTGTAAAGAGGGGGTCAGTCGAGTTCTAATGAGTGTTTCCTTAGGTTCATGGTACAGAAGAAGGGTCAACTACCACCAGGGCCATAAAACTACTCCTGAAATGCCCAAAACTCCTACGAAAGCCTTGTCAAATATGTGTAAAGAGGGGTCAGTCGAGTTCTAATGAGTGTTTCCTTAGGTTCATGGTACAGAAGAAGGGTCAAACTATCACCAGGGCCATAAACTAATCCTGGAAATGCCCAAAACTCCTACGAAAGCCTTGTCAAATATGTGTAAAGAGGGGGTCAGTCGAGTTCTAATGAGTGTTTCCTTAGGTTCATGGTACAGAAGAAGGGTCAAACTACCACCAGGGCCATAAAACTACTCCTGGAAATGCCCAAAACTCCTACGAAAGCCTTGTCAAATATGTGTACTTGGGCGACGAAATGTTTAGGAATACGGCCCCTATTCCACATGACACGTTAATGCAAGACGAAGTGCGTGCGGCGGAGCGTGAGACAAAAACATCACTGGCAACGTGTGCAGGTGTTAGTAAAGCCATCACAGGTGTTGTTATGCCTTTGTCCTCCCTTTCTGAATCCCCTCCAAACTACAATGCGATACAGACAAACACTAAAAAAGACCATAATCACACCACATATCGACTAAACTTACCTTCAGAATCAAACATGAACATCCGTCACCGCCCGACATAACTTATGAAAGCCATCCAAGGTGTTATGCTTTTGCTATCACACTCCGACTCCCCTCCAAACTACTATTCGGTACAGACAAGCACTAAAAAAGAGCACAATCACACGACATACCGAATAAATTTACCTTCAGAATCAAACATGAGCATCCGTCACCACCCGACACAACTCCACTGGGATCTATTTCAACCCCGCTAGCAGTCCGTGGAGAAAAAAAAAAGTGACTCGGGTAACCACGGGACAAAGGGACGGCCAGGTAACAGACACACAACATCTGGGGGCTGCAAACACCGCGCGGCCACACATTCCTGCCAGGTGAGAGGAACACAGCGATTGGATTTTATGTACAGGGGACTTCTATTTGCCGCCAGCCTCTGCTCCCTCAACAAGTCACCAACTAAGCCCTAGAAAAAGCTGCCGCCCCCTCCTTCGCCACTCCCTCCCCTCCCAGCAAGGCCGTAGGCGGACAGACAATGGTGGACAAGTTCACGGCTCACCGACGCCAAAGACACAAGTTAGGAACAATGAAACTGTTTGAGTGAAGTAGAGGATGTGTGTGTGTGTGTGTGTGTGTGTGTGTGTGTGTGTGTGTGTGTGTGTGTGTGAGTGTGTGTGTGTGTGTGTGTGTGTGTGTGTGTGTGTGTGTGTGTGTGTGTGTGATCTGCTTGTTAGTCATCTATTTCAAGGACACACACACACACACACACACACATACACACACACGCGAACACATTCCATAAGGCTGACATGCCACTGCCCTTGATCTTTCCCAACCGTCATCTTTAAGTGAGATTACTGACCTCTCTCTCTCTCTCTCTCTCCCATCTACCTGTTTATCTATCTACTTTTCATTACATCAATACTCTCCCTCACACCTGCATACTCTTTACATTTACATTAATCTCTGTGACACGGATAGGGCGAAGGGTAAGAACAACAAAGAAGCTAAACGTCAGGAAGAGATAAGGAAAGAAGATATAAGAAGGTGTAAGAGAGAAGGGGGGAAGGAGGAGGAGGAGGAGCAGGAGAGGTGGAGCCAGGGACGGGGTCACGAACATCAAGAAACGGAGAAACAGCACCAAACAAGAAAATAAAAAAAACAGAAAGGAAACGACATGAAAGCGAGTGAAAGAAGAAAAAAAGTGAAGAAGAAACATGCAGTAACTGACGATAGAGAGAGATAAAACGAAGCGATAAGAAGAAGCAGGAGAGATAAAAGACACACACGGAGAAAGCAGAACTAAAATCAGAGCAGGAGCAGAAGGAGCAGGCAGGGGCGGAGGGGATGAAAGAAGAAACACGGAGGAGACTTGAAATCGGAGGACGAGGACGTGGACGAGACGGGAAGGAAAATGGGAAGAGCGTTGCGAGAAGACAGGAAGCAGAGAGGAGAGAAGATTGGGAGGAAAAGTGGAAGGAAAACAGGAAGGACGAGGAGGAGGAGGAAGAGAAGAGAGAAAAGAGGACAGAGGAGCAGCGACGAAGGAGTACAGAAGACGGAAAAGAGGGAGATTAGACGAAGAAAAAAAAATGAGGATAAATATGGGAAGGGGATGGGAGAAAAACTGAGAGAAGAGCGATTAGGAATGGGAAAAATTCACGGAAAAGACGGAATGAGGATGGCCCCATATCTCTTTTTCATTCTTTTCCTTTCTTTACTTCTTATATTAATGTCTGCTCATCGAGGGAGCTCTGGACCTATATAAAGTTTTGATTCTCACTTAATGCCCTCTCATGAATCAAAATAATAATAATGGCAATAATAATAATGAGCAGGGAGGAGACAGACGAAAAACAGGGCAAAAGGACACGGCACGAGGCAGGGAAGACTACGAGGGGATGAAGGGGAGGCGAGTGGAAGGAAAACAAAGAAACAGGGACGAAGGGGAGGAGGAGGGCGGCGGGCCAGGCGGTCGTGGGTGGCTCATCAGGGTTGATAAGCAGTAATGGTGAGGTACGAGCAAATAACGAGGGCAAATGAGACTTTACGAGGCGCGTTGTTGTGTTTGCCAGGTGAGCTTAACAGCCCCAAAACGGCGGCCGACGAGGCGGACGCCCAGCCGGCCACAAGGGGTCACCGTGTGTGTGTGTGTGTGTGTGTGTTATTTTTAGTGAAATCCTGTACCGAGTGTCCGGGGTATGCAGGGTGTTTGTTGCCTTTGTTATTAGTGCATAGTGTGGAGTGGACAATACGGTTACATGTTGGGGCAGCGTATTAAATTACCAGCGGCAAACTAATGGCGGCTACAGCACCAACATTTACTGTATTATTATTATTGTTATTATTATTATTATTATTATTATTATTATTATTATTATTATTAGTAGTAGTAGTAGTAGTAGTAGTAGTCAGTATAAGCAGATTCAGAAATATACCAGTAGCAGTCCTGTATTTGATCTTCCTTTCGGCCACCTCTTTTGTTTTACTTTAGGAGCAGCGAGTAGCGGGCTTTTTTATTTTTTTATTATTGTGTTCTTTTTTTGTTGCCCTTGAGCTGCCTCCTTTGTTGTAAAAAAAAAAAAAAAAAAAAAAGTAGTTGTAGAGAAAGAAAAAAGGGAGGGGAGAGAAAAAGAGTACCTGGTAATGGTGGTAATGGTTGTTGTGGTAGTCACGTGAGAAGGCAAGAGGCGGGTATGTCGCTGGAGGTGGTGGCGTTATTATCAATGGTAATGGTGGAGGCAATCGTGGTAATGGTGGCGTCGATGGCTGGTGTATTAGTAATTGGTGCTGATATTGCTGGTGATGGTGGTGGTGATAACGGTGGTGGTGGTGATGGTGGTGAAGGTGATGATGGTGGTGAAGGTGATGGTGGTGGTGGTGGTCAGGGTAGAAGTAGTCAGGAATAATTTTAAAGCGATTCCTGTGTGTGTGTGTGTGTGTGTGTGTGTGTGTGTGTGTGTGAGAGAGAGAGAGAGAGAGAGAGAGAGAGAGAGAGAGAGAGAGAGAGAGAGAGAGAGAGAGAGAGAGAGAGAGAGAGAGAGAGAGAGAGAGAGAGAGAGAGAGAGAGAGAGAGAGAGAGAGAGAGAGAGAGAGAGAGAGAGAGAGAGAGAGAGAGAGAGAGAGAGAGAGAGAGAGAGAGAGAGAGAGAGAGAGAGAGAGAGAGAGAGAGAATGTTGTCTCGCAAAGCATTAACACCACCACCACCACCACCACCACCTCCTCCTCCTCCTCCTCCACCCCTTCTTCCTCCTGTTGTTCCTCCTCACTAGACATAAAAAAAAACTCAGCAAGAAGTTTTCGTATAAATAAACCTTAAAACTTGGTAAGTGTGTATCAGATGAACACTGGTTTACGTTAAGCAGGAGGAGGAGGAGGAGGAGGAGGAAAAGGAGGAGAAGGAAGAAGAGGAGGGGAGGAGAAGTAAGACAAGGAGAAGACGCAGGAGGAGGAGAAAAAGAGAGGAAGTATAGTTTTAGAAGAGGAGGAGGAGGAGGAGGAGGAATAGCAAGAGGAAAAGGAATGGAAGATAAACAGAAAAGTGGAAAGGAAACTAAAAGAGAAATAGGGAAATGGGAATATATTAAATGAGAAAAGGAAATAAAAAAAAAAGGAAAAAAGTAAGAGGAGGTGCTTGACGAGGATTAACTTTCAGAGGATGAGGAGGAGGAGAGAAGAAGTATTAGAGAACGAAAAATAAAGAGCAAGAGTTCAGATGCCAGGAACGAAAAAAAAAAAAAAAAAAAGTTGAGAAGAGCTAAAAACTACGGGAAGTAAAATTTCAGGTTCAATGACTTAACAGAGGAAGGTGAAGGAGGAGGAGGAGGAGGAGGAGGAGGAGAAAGAGGAGATACACGGTGTAGGGTTTATATTGGGTCTCCTACGATTACTCATATGTTATTTAAACGTCGTGAGTGAGCGAGTGAGTGAGCGAGTGAGTGATTGAGTGAGCGAAAGAGTGAACGAGTGAGTGATTGAGTGAGCGAGTGAGAGAGAGAGAACTGATGAAACGACCCAATGACACACACACACACACACACACACACACACACACACACACGTAAACCCACCCCCCAAAAAAGGATACATATAAAACAAGTTACTGCAGTGGCGCGACCAGAACGACATGTGGTTTGCAGCTAAAAAGAGGCGAATATTACTTCAGAAATTTTTGCCGGGCGGGTGAAAAATGTTGCAAAATTCGCGTGTAGGGAGAATAAAATGAAGGTTGCAAAAATACATAAACACGAAGCTACGGCGACTAACACTTTGCTAAAAACGTCCATTCGCCCCCCAAAAAGTTCCATTATTTTACGGCTCCTTTTTCGCCTACTTTTATTTATTTTTATGATGTGGTGTGTGTTTTACGGTGTGACTCTCTCTCTCTCTCTCATTCTTCCTTCAGACCAATTTTGTTTTCCTCAACTGCCCATTTTTTCCTTTTATTACTTGTTTTCTTTATTATTCTCTTCTTCTGATTTACTTCTCTCCCCCTCATTTATCATCTCTCCTCCTTTCCTTCCCTCTCTTCTCTCTCCTTCTGTTCATTTCTCTTCCTCTCCTTCGCCATTTACCTCCTCTTCTTCCTCTTTCTCCTCTCTCCTATTAATTTCTCTTCCCCTCTTCTACCCTCTTCTTCCTACCCCATTCTGTTTACTTCTCATTCACCATCTACCCTCTTCTTCCTCCCTTTCCTCTCTCCTTCTATTCCCTTCCCTTCTCCTCTTTCACTATCTACCCTCCCCTTCCTTAATCTCGTTTTTGACTTCTCTTCTCTCTTCAATCCTCTTCTTCCTTCCTCATTCTCTTCTCAGCTTTCTCTCTCTATCCTTCTGTTCTCTCTCTACTCCCTCATTTTGTTTACTTCCTCTCTTCCATTATCCACCCTCTCCTACCTCCCTTCACTTTCCCTGTTCACTTCCCTTCCCTTCTTTCACGATCCTTCCTCTCCTCTCCCTCTCTCCTCCCTCCTTCAGGCCGGGAGAGGCGCCACGTGTGAGGGGAAGGGAGGCAGCAGCAGCAGAAGCCTTTCCATGCGTCTGCCGTTCCGCTCAATACGAACAGTTTTGGCGGCTATTTGGGGAGGGTTTTACGGCTTAGGAATGCCGGCGTGAGAGAATCAAACATCCCCACAAACTTTTCCCATCCAAGTGTCGCGTGGAGCCGCAGATGAGAGTTAATTAGCGGGGGAAAAGAAGGTTGGCAAACGATCTTTTTGTGTCCCCAGAGCGGTAGAGGTCGAGCAGTGTCTGTTGTGTGGTTAACGATTACATGGAAGCAGCGAACGAGAAACGCTTTTAAAGACTCAACGTTGCCCGATTGTCGTTCTCAGCTCAATAACGAGATTCATTTATAAGTATCGTTAAAATCGTTGAGTACTGATGTTTTTTTGGCAATAGCTATGGGTCAGAAGCCGGAAAATACGAGGCTCTGGGTACGATAATCTGGTATGCTGGAAACGGCTTTGTGGTAAGGCTGAAAATTACGACACCTTTTTGGATTGGAAGAAAAAAAAATCGTTACATTCTCTCATGCATAGTTTTTACACTTTTTTTTAGATCAATGAGTATATATATATATATATATATATATATATATATATATATATATATATATATATATATATATATATATATATATATATATATATATATATATATATATATATATATATATATATATATATATATATATATATATATATATATATATATATATATATATATATATATATATATATATATATATATATATATATATATATATATATATATATATATATATAAACTTGTATATAACTAAAGACGTATTTATGATTATTATGCCATATTAAAGCTGATTTTGAAGGCATCTTTTTACTTTTTACTTTTTTTAATCAGAGTGACAATGTATATATATATATATATATATATATATATATATATATATATATATATATATATATATATATATATATATATATATATATATATCTATATATAAAACGTGCAGATAACTAAAGACAAATATGCGAATTATGCAATAGTAAAGTTTATTTTAATAACTACACTTCAAAAGAATCTTAAAAAATTCACATTAGCTGAAAAAAAAATGCTGGCTGCTGAATTTCCGGAACAGAAGAGTTGTTCACAATATATAACGTGAGACGGAGATAGAGAATGAGGCTGGGCTGGACGAATAAAATATCTTAAAACACTCCACTGGGAAATCAGAGGAAAAAGTCCTGCCTACACCACACATCAGACCAGGACTTGAAAAAAAAAATAACGACGAGCAAGTTACTGAAAAAAATATTGGCTTCAGTACAAATGATTGTCGAATGCAAATAAAACTACTGACAACTATAAACAGAAAGGTTGATGAAAAGCTGGTTTAACTAACGAAACCCGACGGCAGGTGAAAAATACAAAAACAGGCTTCGTGCAGGGTTGGAGGGCGGCTGTCGAGAACCATTCAGCTCACACACACACACACACACACACACACACACACACACACACACACACATACACACACACACACACACACACACACACGCACATCGTGGACAGTGTTGACAGCCAGCTTTTAAAGTAACATAAGAGTAGTGAAAGAATATAATCAACTATATTTTCCTGTAATTACAAAGAAGAACGATATGTTTCAAGCGGTGGCAGCAGAAAGCCTGTCTGTGCCGCTATCTTTCGGCCGTGCCTGTCCGCGTCGCGTGCTGGCGAGGGAGCAGCTTTAGTGACGATAAGTTAGTGAAATTGATTTTCAGCACTCAACAATTAGTTGCGATGACCGTAAAGCTGAATAAATTGCAATAAGCTACGAATCAAAGGCAATAACTCTGACATTTGTTAATAAAAATTTATCACGCAAAAGCACTGCTTATATTGCTCTTGTTTATATGAAACGTGTTTTTACAACTGCCGGGCCGCCGAGTTGCATGTCCCCGACCCCGCGTGGGACAGGCTAAGCCGCCAACAGATGACGACCAACCAGCAATTTTATCACACAAAGCACCGCTGCGGCGACTCTTATTTATACAAAACCCTTTTTTTAGCACAGCAAGTTGGCGGCCGAGTGTGTCCTCTCGCGGCGCGCGGCTTACGTCACGCCGAGCCGCGAACTCATGACAAATACATGGCCGGATTTATCCTTTTCCTTTCCGAAGGCGTGTACCGTGACCTCGACCAGTTCCCTTTCCAGTATCGAGCTTGCAGCTCATCCTCTAACTTGAGAGAAAAAGTCACAATAACATTTCAAATTGTCGCTCTGAAAGAATTATTTATGCTCATAAACTGTGAGAACATGTAGTTCATTTTTTCATCCTATTCTTAAAACTGAAATATATAACTCATTGATTATTAACTGCAAAACAAAACAAAAAATACTGAACACTAAATTACTACATTATGTCTTGAGATAAAAGCTGAATATATTATATCCATTTGTCTTGAACTGCGTGGCCACAGTGGCTGGATAATCACACCGGCTTGACCGTGCCATGAAGGAACAAGCTGTGTTTGAACATTCCTCTGACAAGTTATGTAAAAGACTGCGAAAAAAAGTGATAAGTTATCAATGAATTACTTGAAAGAAAAGCAAAATAAGTGAGTATGTGTATACAAAAACACAATTTCACGTGATGTGGAGGCACTTTTAGACCAAAAAATGAGAGGATCAGTGGTAAACGACCTCCTCTAACAATGTTCTCCCCACACAAGAAATGAGGTCTACTTAAGTGAATGCGTGCGTGCGTGCGTGCGTGCATGTGCGTGTGTGTGTGTGTGTGTGTGTGTGTGTGTGTGTGTGTGTGTGTGTGTGTGTGTGTGTGTGTGTGTAAGGTTGACTCAGATGAAGGGAGTGGTCAGGTGTGATGGTGGGTTGAGTAAGCAGGTTATATAAGCAACTTGTGTGAGGGGAAAATTTTCCTTCCCTGTTAAGAGGAACGTGAGACGGCCGCAGAAACTTGTCTGGGATACATCCTCGTCGACCAATGCGGATTTTCTTCTGCATAATGTTAGCTGCAACAATATACTTACAATTTAATTAAACTGACAAGGGATTACAGACTATCAAAAATACCGTTGCTTATTTGGATAGACGTTTCAGCTTCTAATCTACCGACCACCCATATACTTCTGAATCCTTACTTACAACCTTAATATATACGTATTGACGCTTACGAGGACGAGTTACGTGACTAGGGCGCGCCCAGCACCTAGCGTTGCATCATGCAGCAACACGGGGAGCAGGGCATATGTTTCATCCGATCTGACGTCGGGGTGCCATTTATGAATGTTAAAAATCTTGTCATTCTTGCGTTCAACGATGCCGTTTTTGTTACTATTTTATTGTGTGTTTGATTAATTGATTGGTGAATACAGTCATGGCACCGCAAGTACTGTGGTCAACTCTGTGTGTGTGTGTGTGTGTGTGTGTGTGTGTGTGTGTAAAACCGAGCCTCTAGGCTAAACAAAGTAAACAAAAAAGTGATGCAGTTAACAAGACAAAGTGCTGATATTATAAAAAAGTGGTCCTAAATTGGAACATTATTTTCCCCTCAGAATTATGGGTAAATGAATTAATCTTCCTTTCGCAAAACTGTGTAATATGGAACAGTCAAAACTTTTTAATGAAATGAATGATATGATACGGTCTTTATTTGTCCTTTTGTTGTTAAACTAGACAGATAGAGAGAGAGAAAATTAGAGAGAGAGAGAGAGAGAGAGAGAGAGAGAGAGAGAGAGAGAGAGAGAGAGAGAGAGAGAGAGAGAGAGAGAGAGAGAGAGAGAGAGAGAGAGAGAGAGAGAGAGAGAGAGAGAGAGAGAGAGAGAGAGAGAGAGAGAGAGAGAGAGAGAGAGAGAGAGAGAGAGAGAGAGAGAGAGAGAGAGAGAGAGAGAGAGAGAGAGAGAGAGAGAGAGAGAGAGAGAGAGAGAGAGAGAGAGAGAGAGAGAGAGAGAGAGAGAGAGAGAGAGAGAGAGAGAGAGAGAGAGAGAGAGAGAGAGAATCTGAACTGCCCTTTTCGACTTTTCTCCTCCCACAAAGTAGCTACGGGCAACACAAGCCTCGGAGGAACGGACGGAAGGCCTTGGGGTCTGTTGCTCTCACCGTTTTATTCTTATCCTTTTGACGGACGAATTTTACTATTATGCGACGTTCCCGGAATAGAAAACATTTTTAAACCTGAATTCTCGGAGAGCCTTAAGGGAGGAAACATTAAAAGCTCTTAGCGGCGAAGAAAACGCACTAAGAAGAAATGATAGGCTGTTAAAAGGCAAGACGCTTATGTGGGGGAGTAATAACGGTAATACCTAGATTACTGTAATGCGCAGGCTAACTAGGAACATTAGAATCGCGCTGAGTAAATAAATAACACCAGAAAGTCTCACCGCGGGAAACTGTTGTATCACTAAGCTTCCCGTGTGTACAGAAATCATGAATGACAAGTCGAGGAAACTATCGCACTCACTTTCCGCGGTGAAAATACAAACCAATGAAAATAAAGAAGAGGAAAAAGATACAATGAAATACACCTACGGATTCCTATTACAACGCTTGCAAAGAACAAAGACAGACGCAATTGAATACTGAATCTATCGAGCAAAACAAAGAATAAAAACGGCAAAACAAGCGAGAAAACACACACACACACACACACACACTGGCTCCACCTCCCCCCACCCCCACAGGAAGAGTACGCTGACAAGATGAGAAGAGTTGAGTAGCGAAGGGAAGAGGTTCTGATTTCCCGCCACTCGTCCACGTACACAGTGTTGAGGTGAAATCGAAGTCGTGTCGCCGCTAAACCATAAAAAAGTGGTGGAGCCTTACGTGATGTACCTACGGATTGATGTGTGCGTGTGTGTGTGTGTGGGGTAGGGAGAGAGAGAGAGAGAGAGAGAGAGAGAGAGACAGGATGAGAAATATACCTCAACAGCCCATCTTCTCTCTCTCTCTCTCTCTCTCACACCCCCCTCACACACACACGCCTCTGCCTGTCAACATCACCCTTTCCCTCCTGTTGAAAGTATGCCTTCATACAGCCTGTGCCTAAGAAGGGTGACCGTTCCAATCCCTCAAACTACCGCCCAATAGGTTTACTTTCTTGCCTATCTAAAGCTTTTGAATCAATTTTTTAAAACTCACACTACGTACGTAACCACGGAAATCTATATATCCCTACCCATTACCCCCTAAAAAAAAACTACCACCCTCCTCCCCAACCCCTACACCCCACCCCAACACCCTACACCCCACCCCACACAGGGTGGCGCGTGCATACGTACGTACGTACGTTACCAGCCAGCGGGCAGACTAGGCCCCCAGAGGGCCACCCCATATAGTCCCAAGCTGGCGTCAAGGTATGCTACTTCTCTCTCCCACAGGCATCCACCGCACTCATATATCCAAACACACACACACACACACACACACACACACACACACACACACACACACACACACACACACACACAGTACTCAACACTATCAGCCATTACCTATCCTTTCTGCATATGATCCATCCATTTGCATATCTACTTATCCACCTGTTTCACAATTTAATCATCAACCTATTTATTCATCTGCTTCATGATCTATCTATCTTTTCAACCTCTAAATGATCCCTTTCCATCCCCTTTCCAGCGTTCACCAAAGAAGAAAAAGCATATCTATCTACTCGTATCTATCCACCCACTTCACAATTTATTAATCTACCTATTTATCAATTCATCTACCTATCTATCTATTCATCTTCCTCACAATCTACTCATCTATCTATGTTTTAACCTCTCCACGATCCCTTTCCCTCCCCTCTCAGCATCCATTACAGAAGCAGTAACACACACACAATTCACTCACGAAAAACACACCTCACTCTCGCCCAGGAAGCTCTTGCATGCTAGTGACGTGAGGGAGTCTGGCTAACGCAAAGTGATCGCCGCTCTTTTCCCATTCTCACACTTTTCCTCTCCCTCCGCCTCCACCTTACACGGTTTCCCTGCCTTTCACACGAGGCAAATTTAAAAGACATTTTTTTGTACTTTTTCGTACTGGCACGTATCAATATTTTAGGGAGGTTTGTTCGGCCCGATGATTGGTTTTCTTTCAGTTCCATGACTTTTCAACTAACCGCTGTCTGTGTGTGTGTGTGTGTGTGTGTGTGTGTGTGTGTGTGTGTGTGTGTGTGTGTGTGTGTGTGTGTGTGTGTGTGTAAGCTTGTTTGTAAGTCTGTCTGTCTGTCTGTCTGTCTATCAGTCTACCTGCGTGTAAGTTTGTATGTCCGTTTGTAAGTTAGTCTGTCTGTTTGTTTTTCTCTCTACCTTTCTGTCTACCTATCTATGTCTCTCTAAGTGTGTGTGTGTCTGTGTGTGTGTGTGTGTGTGTGTGTGTGTGTGTGTGTTCCCATCTACGTTCCCATGGTAGCACTGGGTACACTGTTCTCGTCTCTCCCGCAGAACACGGTGTACGGCCGCGTGACCAGCTCCACTCTGCTCGTGAACGTAAGCAGGGCGCAGGACGGGGCCATGGTGACCTGCCGCGCCGCCAACCCCGCAGCTCCCAGCACGCCGCTTACAAATTCCACCACGCTCACCGTCCTCTGTGAGTGTCCAGTCCCCTTTCCTAGTGTTTGCTTGGTGACCTGACTGTTTAGGAATCCGGGCTACCCCACTTGGTATTTTTTGGTAGCATTGTATTACCATTAGCTGGTAATCAAAAACTCACTCCGCCATGGTCATCGTCCTCTTCGAGTTTAGACATCTGGGCCACCCTAATTTGTGATACATATTAGTAAGTAGTTCTGAATACCTCCCTCTCCTTCCCTGCGACCCTCCGCCTTCCACTCTCCCCTCCTTCCCTTCCCTTCTCTCCCCCTCTTGAACCCCCTCCCTCCTCCGTCCCTTCCTCCTTCTCCCTTATTCCCTCCCTCCCTCCTCCATCTAGCCTCTCACCTGAACCACGGTGAGATATCAAGTTCTCCCAAACCATCGGCGCCAAACATTCTTCCTCTCCTGTACAGTAAGAGCGGCTTATGACTTTTCCTTCTGGTCTTACTTTCTCATTGTCAACACATTACGATGAAGCTCCTCTTATGAATGAATCGAGAATGAACAACCCAAGCCACATCAGAAAAAAAAGAGGATGAAGAAACAAAGGGTGGGAGAAAAGGGCGATTAATTAAAGTGAACTGGGAGAAGACAGAGAAGAAAAGCAAAAAATGAGCAGCGTGAGAACAAGAGGAGGCGGGGATAGGGCGGGAGGCGTTGGCGATGAAGAGGCTGAACTTGGCTTGTTAAGTAGGAAGGAGCGAGAAGCAGCAACGCGGTACAAGGACAATGAGTGCGGGGCGGGGGCTAAGAGCTTTCAGGAGGAGGAGGAGGAGGAAGAGGATAAGGAGGAGGATAAAAAAGACTCGGAAGATGATGATAATGATGATGATTAGTAGCACGAGGAGGAGAAGTGAGAGGGACGAAGAAAAAAAAAAGAATGGGAGGGCTAAAAATAGTATACGTTCATAACTTTAAAGGAGAACAGTCGAAGGAGAGAAAAATGGCAAAATGAGGAGGTCAGAAAAGTTAACTTGGATCTAAAAATAGACGCCGGCGATTGAAAGAAGGATGGAAGGAGTTACGTGAGAGGAGGGAAGATTAAACTAGGTATACGAAGTCTCATCTTTTCATCCACCACCACCATATTCACCGCCTACCCCTTCCCCACCACCACCATCACCCCTCACCCATCCCCACCACTACCATCATCCCCTAGCCCTCCCCACCAATACCAGCACCCTCACCCCCTTCACCAACGTCATGAGAAGCTGTGCAGGCGATTGGAAGTCCGTAAAAAAATATAAACTGAGAGAAAGGAGAAAAAAAATATCATGACTACGGCCACAGCACAGATAACGAGGGCGGGTCGGCGCCAACACCTGCTCATATCCTATTAAGCGCAGGTGATTCTTGACACTTAACCCGGCGAAGGGAAAAGCCGGCCTTAACCACACGGCGGCTCGGGGCCCAAGATGCTCGTAACGGCCGCCAGGAGTCCTTCATCAGGCACGAGGAGCGTTTAGGAGTTCATGAAGAGGCCGCGGCTGGCCATAAGCGGCCCACCAAGCACTAGGACTTCGCGCAAAAACTATTAAGAGCGTCATGCCGGCGGAATAAAAACGATGGCAAACACTCAGCCACAAAGAACATCAAAGAGGAGTATATTGATGGTGTGTGTTGAAAGGCTCATTCGCCCACAGTAGTGCAGACCCTTCATCACTTGTAAGGTTATATAAGAGCACCAATTCTTCCCCTATGTCAGTCATTATTCGAGATCGAGAGGCAAAATCTACCTCGCTGCGCCATTCGCCCTTACACGCTAAAAACTGTTGCTCGCGTAAAAACACCAAAATAAGTTCAAATGACCTTTACCAGATTCAAAAACCATGACGGCCCCTCAAGTCATGTTTTGCTGTTCATATCATGCGTGAAAATGTCCTCTAGTGAAGTTTTTTTCTTCACTGACCAGAATAAAAATGAGAAAATAATCTTGTCGTATACAGATTAATGTAGAAATATTATTAGTATGCTGAATTTACACTACGGATTAATTGCTTTTTACTGCTGCGGATTAATGTGATGTCTTTGTGTATATTTAAACAATCAAGATAATATTATACCTCATAGTGCTACATGTTGGCTTTTTATACTTCTCTTCTAATTTTTCTTCTACTTTACTTATCTTCTGTATTTCTTTATCTCTGAATCTCTGTATCTCTCTGTTATCTCTATTTCTTCACTACGTCTCAACCATTATTCTCTATTCCTTCTTATTCTTCTCTTCTACTTCTCTCCCCTTCCCTCCACGTCTTCTGTATCTCTGTCTCTCTCCTATAATTGTCGCTCTGTGAATAGATTAATTTCTCTTGCCTGTGTCGCCCTAACGGAGGCTGCGGCAAAGGGTACGAGGCACGAGGGTGTGGGAGTGAGAGTGGTTGTGAGGCGCAGGACAATAGGCGACATCATCCTTCTTCATAATAACAAAACTCTCAACACACACACACACACACACACACACACACACACACACACACACACACACACACACACACGTACACACAAACAACAGGTGCGTCGTTATAACGTCTGTAGAGAGCAATTAAGGAACGACTTTGGTGATGCGCCGCGTAATCCTTCCTTAAGACTTTATTACATTGACTGAGCTTCCCTGGGCAGGACGGGAGGAGCACGGAGGACACACACACACACACCCACACACACCCACACACACACACACACACACAACAACAACAACAACAATACAGTGCGTCAGAAACTCGTGGGGTTGGAAATACTGCAACAAGAAAGATCATCCCCGCGCGGACGGTTCCTTCCATTAACGCTATCCGACGCACAAAGGGACGGCCGCTGAAACACTGCACGGCAAAGAATGGACATACAACAGTAACACTAGGAACAGAAAAAGAAAAAAACATATTCTCTTGATAATATACACGATGCAAATAATAAGATATGAGGAGGAGTGAGTGTCTGCGTGCGGTGTGAGCGTGTGAGTTAGCCGGTGCCTGCCTTTGTGCGTGCGTGAAAGTGGGCAAGCAAGCGAACGTGCACATGGATTTCCCCTTCACTAAGTCTCGTATATATGACACTGCAAAGCGTATCATTCGAAAGCGCGTGAACCCCGGAACTTGTGAAAATTATTTAAAAATGTTACGAATTGATGAAGTGCAGTAATACAATCCGCTCGGTCCGCAGGCATTTTTAAACATCGTGGACTAGACGCGATCGACGAGTGTAAATATTTCAGTTTGTCTGTCACCCCGATGCTCATGAGGCACGGTGAACTCCGAAGCGTTTGACTGCAGTTTTGTCAAGATTAAACTCTAAATTTGACGCGCAATTCGCCTCTTCGTTATCAGTCAATCAATCAATCAATCAATCAACAGGGGCATACGCCGGGGGGACCGTCGCCTCGGTAATCCTACGACGTCAAAACCGGGGCTTCCTCCGGCCAAGTCTCCGACAGCCTTCCATGCTAAGTACGTAGTATAGTAATAATGATAGTGATAATAAGTAATGGTAATGATCTTCAAGACACACTGACGGGCTAGGTGTGCGAAGAAGAGAGAGAAGGAGGCTATTTACATCAGTCACAATTCCTTTCACACACACACACACACACACACACACACACACACACACACACACACACACACACACTTCCCTTCCCCTTCCCCTAGTATGTGTGTATGTGTGTGTACAATGAGTGTGTGTGTGGGGGGGGGGGGGTTGAGGGGGCTGGATGTGGGCGTACTCGTATATGCATTTTTAGAAGATCGAGGCGGTCCAAACTCTCAAAGAATATGTGCCCGCAACTTTTCTCTCCTCAAGGTCTCCAAAGTTACCGAATTTTCAAGATCTGCGTGTGTCTGGTTAAGGTACAGGGCGAGTTCTATTTTTTGTTTTGTTTTGTTATGTTTGTTTTAGTCTTCAAGGGAAGTAGAGACTCAAGCCTAAGGGAGAAGGAAATGCCGTGAACTGTCTAACTTTCTAACTAAGCGATGAACTGTCCAACTAGGGAAGACGCAAGAGGAATGCTAGAGAGAGTGAGATACGGCGGGCTGTCTAACTCAAGGGAAGGGAGATGGACTGCCCGAGGGAGAGTGAAATGAGGCGAACTGTCTAAGAATAAAACGAACTAGCAAAAGGAAAGGTGGATGAACTGTAAGGGAAAGGAGGATGAACTGTAAGGGGAAGGAGGATGAACTGTAAGGGAAAGGAGGATCAACTGTAAGGGAAAGGAGGATCAACTGTAAGGGAAAGGAGGATCAACTGTAAGGGAAAGGAGGATCAACTGTAAGGGAAAGGAGGATGAACTGTAAGGGAAAGGAGGATCAACTGTAAGGGAAAGAAGGATGAACTGAAAGGGAAAGGAGGATCAACTGTAAGGGGAAGGAGGATGAACTGTAAGGGAAAGGAGGATCAACTGTAAGGGAAAGGAGGATCAACTGTAAGGGAAAGGAGGATGAACTGTAAGGGAAAGGAGGATGAACTGTAAGGGGAAGGAGGATGAACTGTAAGGGAAAGGAGGATCAACTGTAAGGGAAAGGAGGATCAACTGTAAGGGAAAGGAGGATCAACTGTAAGGGAAAGAAGGATGAACTGAAAGGGAAATCAGGATCAACTGTAAGGGAAAGGAGGATGAACTGTAAGGGAAAGGAGGATCAAATGTAAGGGAAAAAAGGATGAACTGTAAGGGAAAGGAGGATCAACTGTAAGGGAAAGGAGGATCAACTGTAAGGGAAAGGAGGATGAACTGTAAGGGAAAGAAGGATGAACTGTAAGGGAAAGGAGGATGAACTGTAAGGGAAAGGAGGATGAACTGTAAGGGAAAGGAGGATGAACTGTAAGGGAAAGGAGGATGAACTGTAACGGAAAGGAGGATCAACTGTAAGGGAAAAAAGGATGAACTGTAAGTGAAAGGAGGATCAACTGTAAGGGAAAGAAGGATGAACTGTAAGGGAAAGGAGGATCAACTGTAAGGGAAAGGAGGATCAACTGTAAGGGAAAGGAGGATGAACTGTAAGGGAAAGGAGGATCAACTGTAAGGGAAAAAATGATGAACTGTAAGTGAAAGGAGGATCAACTGTAAGGGAAAGGAGGATCAACTGTAAGGGAAAGGAGGATCAACTGTAAGGGAAAGGAGGATCAACTGTAAGGGAAAGAAGGATGAACTGTAAGGGAAAGGAGGATCAACTGTAAGGGAAAGAAGGATGAACTGTAAGGGAAAGGAGGATGAACTGTAAGGGAAAGAAGGATGAACTGTAAGGGAAAGGAGGATCAACTGTAAGGGAAAAAAGGATGAACTGTAAGGGAAAGGAGCATCAACTGTAAGGGAAAGGAGGATCAACTGTAACGGAAAAAAGGATGAACTGTAAGGGAAAGGAGGATCAACTGTAAGGGAAAGGAGGATCAACTGTAAGGGAAAGAAGGATCAACTGTAAGGGAAAGGAGGATCAACTGTAAGGGAAAGGAGGATCAACTGTAAGGGAAAGAAGGATGAACTGTAAGGGAAAGGAGGATCAACTGTAAGGGAAAGGAGGATCAACTGTAAGGGAAAGAAGGATGAACTGTAAGGGAAAGGAGGATCAACTGTAAGGGAAAAAAGGATGAACTGTAAGGGAAAGGAGGATGAACTGTAAGGGAAAGGAGGATCAACTGTAAGGGAAAAAAGGATGAACTGTAAGGGAAAGGAGGATCAACTGTAAGGGAAAGGAGGATCAACTGTAACGGAAAAAAGGATGAACTGTAAGGGAAAGGAGGATGAACTGTAAGGGAAAGGAGGATCAACTGTAAGGGAAAGAAGGATGAACTGTAAGGGAAAGGAGGATCAACTGTAAGGGAAAAAAGGATGAACTGTAAGGGAAAGGAGGATGAACTGTAAGGGAAAAAAGGATGAACTGTAAGGGAAAGGAGGATCAACTGTAAGGGAAAGGAGAATCAACTGTAAGGGAAAAAAGGATCAACTGTAAGGGAAAGGAGGTTGAACTGTAAGGGAAAGAATAGATAGGAATACATAGGAAGAACAGACACCAGAAGACCTATCGGTCTATGGCGAGGGTGTCTGTTTACTACCGCTATTACTAGTAATCTACGTGTGGTAGGATAGGACAGAATAGATGAAGGCTCCTCCCCACCCACCTCTCCCTCCGGCAACGTGCCGGCAGGAAATAGTTAGAAGAGAACACCATGTACCTTTAAGGAAGAAAGGGCCATGGAAATTTTACAGTAAAGAGATAAATAAGAGGAAATTACTACCCTTAACTTACACTACTGGTAACCTAAGCTGTGGGGGAAAATGACTTCATTACATAAGAACATAAGAACATAGAAATACAGGGAGACTGGAAGAGGACGAGTGGCCTACACAGGGCAGCCCCAAAATCCCCCCTAATACTCACGATGGGTGAGGTGTAGTTTCAGGGACACAGGTGGAGGCTTGATCCTCATTTTACCGGCGGTACTAGGCACGCACCAGTAACCTGTCACCTTACTGCACCCACACCTCACTCCACCTGTCATGCGGACATTAACTGTTGCTTTACTCTATTGTTGACTTTCGCTACTTGCAATCTAGGTTGTGGGGGAGAATTATATGAATATAGGTTGAGGTCTTGCTACAGTCTGTCTGAAAACATGCGAAAAAGGGTCAGTATAATCTTATATCCCTGAAGTAATTATCCAAAGAAGACTTAAAGATATTGATACTCTGTGCGCTAACTACTGACGGTGGGAGTCTATTCCAGTGATCGACGACTCTGTTATTGAAAAAACTTCTGTACACCAATGTGTTACATCGATTTCCCTTTAACTTCATACCGTTGCTGCGTGTTCTTGTGTTGGTGTCTCTCTGAAATAGACTATCTTGGTTAATGTTGTCGAATCCATTAAGGATTTTGACCACTTCAGTTAAGTCCCCTCTTATCCTTCGCTTTTTTAGGGAAAACATATCTAAACGCTTTAAACGCTCGTCATATGGCAAGTTTCGGAGCGCTAGAATTTGTTTGGTTGCTCGTCGCTGTATCCTTTCTAGCAAAACTTGATATTTGATATAGTTCGGTGACCAGAGCTGAACGGCGTATTCTAGGTGTGGTCTTACAAATGCTAAATATAATCTCTTCATAAGTTCGGGTGATTTATAATCAAAGTTTCTTGAGACTAATCCCAACATCATATTGGCTTTTTTGCTCGCTGCAGAACATTGATCACTCATTTTAAGAGTGTTACTGATAATAACACCAAGATCTATTTCTTGTTTTACTTCGCTGAGCTCATGTCCTTACATCTGATATTTAACGTTAGAATTTTTTTCACCTATGTGCATTACTTTACATTTATCTACGTTAAAACTCATTTGCCATTTCTCGCT